>NC_057797.1:87625866-87627814 GCF_018294505.1 Triticum aestivum
CTGACCCCGACACCCTGACCCCGACACTCCGACCCCGACACCACACCCCAACACACAGACCACGACACCACACCCCGACCCCGCCACGACACCCTAACCCCGAAACAGCACCCCGACACCGACATGACACCCCGGCCCCCTAAACCTCCCGAAAAGGTGCTCTTTGGCCTTCCAGAGGCCGACGGGGTTATATATTTGTGAATTATTAGTTAGGTCATATATTTTTTGATTTTGTTATGAAAAACATCATATATAATTGTGTTGATCGAGTAGATTTAAATGTGCAGTTGTTTCATCGCTGCGAGGTTTGGTGTTCGACGACCGCGCCGTGCATTTGACGAGCTCTGCCCCTTCGTTCGTGGGTGAGCACAAATGACATGTCCTTCTCCCCCATTAATTATTTGCACAAATGACATGAAATTTGGTAGCTAGCTATATATGTGTCTTGAATCATCAGTATGCGTAACCAATATGTGTCTCCCGTTCGAAAGCGTCATAGTTATAAATATGCATGCATTTGCATATTTGTAACGTTGATTCTTTCGAATTGTCCAACGCTATCCATGGACAGCCCGAGTATGTGTAGATTGGGTTCGTTTTCCCATATGCTTTGCTCCGGATCCGACGCATAAATTTCGTCAGTGCCTCCCCTGTTGTTCTCCGGGTACACATCCTCTCTGTTTATTGCAGAGACGTGTATCAGGAGAACAGCGGGGAGGTGCTGCCGAAATTTTGCGTCGGATCCGGAGCATAGCATATGGGAAAATGAACCCAATCTACACGTACTCGGGTGGGATTAGGACCTATCATTACCTATTAGAGTGTAGGTTGCATGGACGTAATAAAATTGACAAAGTAGATCAACTGATGAATATATACATGGTGAATTACATATATAATTGTTGTGTGTCCAGTAGCTCTGAAAGTCAAGATGAGTGACCGTGCTTGCATGTATACCGGTCACACTGGTCAGAACAAATGGAGCGCTGAGTGGTTCACAAAAACCAAGGGGTTTGTGCAAGCCGCATTTGCAAATGGCCAGAGGAAAACTTGGTGCCCCTGTTTCCGATGCGGCAATTGGGAAAAGAGGACAGACGCGGAAATGGGTAAACACCTGCAGAAGAATGGTTTTACGCCCGATTATACAGTGTGGACATTTCATGGTGAGTCTGCCCAACATGACCGAGCTGAGGTGGATCGTCGTCGCACCGACGAGCATGGTACCGGGATGGAAAACATGGTGCAAGGCTATGATGATGCTCGGGATTCGGACGAGGAGATGGAGGAATCTGCAAAGGCCTTCAATGAAATGTTGGAGTCTTTGAAACGTCCGCTCCATGAGCACACTGAGCTTTGTCAGTTGGATGCCATCTCACAAGTAATGGCTCTGAAGGCTCAGTTCAACTTGGGTAGAGAATTCTATGACGCAATTATGACAGTATTTGGACGCTTTCTACCCAAAGGCCATGTAATGCCTGCAAACCTGTACCAGTCGGACAAAATCCTCCGTGCACTGAAGATGCCCTATGAGAAGATACATGCCTGTGAGAAAGGATGTGCCTTATTTAGGCTTGACTATGCGGACTTGAACTATTGTCCCATTTGCAAGTCTTCCAGGTATATTGTGGTAGACAACGGTATGGGTGAGAAGACACAGACCAAAATCCCCGTTAGTGTTCTTCAGTATATGCCAATTGTACCAAGACTTCAACGTCTTTTCATGGTTGAAGAGACGGCCAGACAGATGACATGGCACAAAACAGGCAAAAGAACCGAACTAGATGCAGATGGGAATCTGATGATGGTACACACATCGGATGGTGTTGCGTGGAAAAAGTTTGATGAATTACATGCTGACAAAGCGGCAGATCCGAGGCATCCTCGAGTCGGCATCAGCACCGATGGGTTCAGTGTGTTTGGTATGACGGCAGCCCAATACAGTTGTTGG
>NC_057797.1:87628125-87669762 GCF_018294505.1 Triticum aestivum
AAAATATGAATGTGTACATGCAGCCGCTTAAGGACGAATTGCAAGAAGCCTGGGATAATGGGTTCAAGACATACGACGCCTTTAGCAAACGGAACTTCATAATGCGTGTCTAGTACATGTACTCGACGCATGACTTGCCGGCGTATGCGCTATTCGTTGGCTGGTGTGTGCATGGAAGGTTCCCGTGCCCCACATGCAAGGGAGCTCTTGAGTTTCGTTGGCTTCAGGCCGGTCGCAAGTTTTCTTGCTTCGACATGCATAGACAGTTCCTGGATCCTCGCCATAAGTTCAGGAAAGACAAGAAGAACTTCATCAGGGGTAGAGTTGTCAAAAACTCTGCACCACCTTCATTGACAGGCCAACAGACCCTGGATCAGTTAAACGCTCTCGAGCCAGATCCACAACGTCCAGGGTACTTCAAGGGGTATAATACTAAGCACGCGTGGACTCACAAAACATGCTTATGGGATCTGCCTTACTTCAAAGACCTCCTTTGCCCACACAACATCGACGTGATGCACACTGAGAAGAATATCGCCGAGGCACTTTTTCGTACATTGTTCGGCATAGATGGGAATTCAAAGGATAATACTAAGGCTAGAGTCGATCTGGAGGCGCTATGTGATAGGCCATTACAAAACATGAAAGAACCGAAAGGAAAGCAGAACTGGACGAAGCCAAAGGCATGGTTTAATCTTGGAAGGCCAGCTATGAGGGAAATTCTCTTGTGGGTGCAATAGCAGTTGATGTTCCCCGATGGGTATGCAGCGAATCTAAAGAGGGGAGCGAATCTTGATAAACTGAAGATATTTGGTCTCAGGAGTCATGATTGGCACATATGGATTGAGCGGGTAATGCCGGTAATGTTGCGTGGCTTCATCCCTGAGGATGAATGGCTAGTACTGGCAGAACTCAGCTATTTCTTCCGTGTTCTTTGTGCGAAAGAACTATCGCCTGGCGTGCTAGAAGAAATGGAAGAGTTGGTGCCGGAGTTGATCTGCAAGTTAGAGAAGATCTTTCCACCGGGCTTCTTTAATCCAATGCAGCATTTGATTTTGCATCTCCCGACCGAGGCAAGATTGGGGGGGGGGGGCCCGTGCAAAATCGTTGGTGCTACCCAACTGAGAGGATGCAGAAGACGCTTCGAGAAAAATGTAAAAATAAACGTAGAATTGAAGCATCGATGGCTGAGGCATTCATCACAGAGGAGGCGGCAAACTTCATAACAGCGCACTACGAAGCCAAAAATCGTCATTTGCATAATCCGAAGCCTCAGTACAATGCTGACGAGCCTAAAAAGGGTGGATCCAACCTCAGCCTATTCAAAGGGAATCTCGCACCAGCTAGTGTTTCACATCCAGTATCTTTGGATAACGAAGAATGGCGGACCATTTCGTTGTATATCTTCAACAACCTGGTAGAAGTGCGGCCGTACATCGAGTAAGTTCTCGGTACATTGTTTCGCAACTTCTATTTCCTTTGAACTACTCTTATTCCTGGATATGTCATACAGTCGATACGTCGCCATATTCTCGTATGGAGCGGAGATCCAAAAGGATTCCGTCGAAGAGTATGAGCTTCTCGCAAAGCAAGGAGGTGGCTATCCCGGTTTCATCTCTTGGTTCAAACAAACGGTAATTTCTATTAGACAATTTCATTTCATTCGCTAATTTGTGCATAATGCAACAATCCTTTCATATTAAACTTGTAGGCTAATTCAGAGTCTATGGACGCCGAATTGAGACAAGTCGCTAATGGTTTTGACTATAAGGTCCGTTCATTTGACAAGTACGACATCAACGGGTATCGCTTTCGTACCTATGGCAAAGAGCTATCTATGGCCGACCGAAAGTCTACAAATTGTTGTGTATCTGCTATTGGCGAAGGAGGTACCGAGTATTATGGGAGAGTTGAAGCAATTTATGAACTTCTGTTCTATGGTGAAAACCCACCGAATGTCGTAGTCTTCAAATGTTATTGGTTTCAGCCGAAGGAGACTAGAAGGACTCATGAACATATAGGGCTAGTTGAAATCAAAACTAGTATGACTGAGTCGTCAAAACCAAATGTGCAGTCTATGTGCGAGAAGATAGGTCAGACCACTCCGCCGATGCCAGTGATTGCTCCTAGGACCACGGTGAGTTTTATTTGAATGGACATTACTTGTTAGTCTTAACATTTGAGTGTCATCATGCTAACAAGACATTGGAAATTATCTTTGGTGCAGCGTAACTCCAGACAAGCATCGCACGATCCTTCTCCAGCTATCGACACGAGCCACCCCGCTCCTACACCTCCTGGATCTTGGTAAGTTTATCTAGTGTTTTGCTTAACACATGCATAAAGACCTAGACTTAGCTTTATTTCCTCCAATGCTTACCATAATGACCTAGACTTAGCTTCTTCTCCTCCAAAATGACTTAATAAGCTTACTGACCTCCAAAACCATCCATTTTACCTAAGTTAGCTCTAAAACGATCTGTACTTAGCTTACTTATGTCAAAAATTGCATAATCAGCTTAGTTAGCTCATAGACGATCCATTTTACCTAAGTTAGCTCTAAAATGACCCATTTTACCTAGGTTAGCTTATAAATGATCCAGTTCATCCAAGTTAGCTCAAAAATGACCCATTTTACCTAGATTAGCTCCTAAATGATCCATTTTACCTACGTTAGCTTTAAAATGACCCATTTCACCTAGGTTAACTCCAAAATGACCCATCTTACCTAGGTTGTCTCATAAACGATCCATTTCAACTAATTTAGCTCATAAATGATCCATTTCACCAAGTTAGCTAAAAAACTATCCATTTCACCTAAATTAGCTCTTAAATGATCCATTTCACCTAAGTTAGCTCAAAAAGATCCATTTCAACGAAATTAGCTCATAAATGATCCATTTCACCTAAGTTAGCTCAAAAACGATCCATTTCAACTAAGTTAGCTCATAAATGATCCATTTCACCTAAGTTAGCTAAAAAACGATCCATTTCACCTTAGTTACCCAAAAAACGATCCATTTGACCTTAGTTACCTAAAAAACGACCCATTTCAACTAAGTTAGCTCATAAATGATCCATTTCACCTTAGCTAGCTCATAAACAACCCATTTCAACTTAGTTAGCTCATATATGATCCATTTCACGTAAGTTAGCTCATAAATGACATACTCTTCTTGTTCTAGTCTTCTTCTTGTTCTACTCTTCTTGTTCTAGTCTTCTTCTTGTTCTACTCTTCTTCTTGTTCTACTCTTCTTGTTCTAACTTTCTTATTTTTCATTTTGCAGATTTCATTCACTTGACGAAAGCTTGCATAGATGGAGTGCTCCTTATCCCTTTCTCTGTTTCTTTTGTATCGTTGAACTATGCATATATCGTTGGATGAAACTATTGTAATATATATGGTTGGATGCCTCTATGTTGAACTTGTTATGTATGATGGAACTATGCATGTAATATATATGGTTGGATGATGAAGTTATGTGTTGGATATCTTATATGTTTGCTCTGTAATGGCCTTTTGAAATATATCTATATATGTCATATATATTTGTGATGAAAATTGTTGGATTTAATAAAAAAACAGATAAAAGAGCCAATATGCAGGCTCTTTGCCGTCTGCCACCGACGGCAACGGGCTCTTTGATGTCTGCCGCAGACGGCAAAGAAGACACGTGGCATCCAGCTGTGCTTCCTGGGAGCTGACCCATTTGGTCAGTTTGCCTACAGTGGCAGACGGCAAAGACTTTGCCATCAGTGGCAGACGGCAAAGAACCTGCACTTTGCCATCAGTGGCAGACGGCAAAGAACCTGCCATGTAGTGACGTGTAGATGACATCATACGGCGGACGGCAAAGACACTAGAAATTTTGCCGTCAGCGGCGGACGGCAAAGGCCTGCCGTTAGCCACTTAACGGACTGATAGCGCAATTATTGCCGTCCGCTCTCTTTGCCATCCGCCGCAGACGGCAAAGGGCCTTTGCCGTCAGCCGCCAGGAAGCAGACGGCAAAGTAGATGTTTACCGTAGCCTACTTTGCCGGAGCCTTTTGCCGTCCGCGGCTGACGGCAAAGGCCTTTGCCGTCCGCCGTTCATGCCTTTGCCGTCCGCCGTGGCAGACAGCAAAGTAGCTGATTCCTGTAGTGTATGCCGAAGAGCTCAAGTAATTCCTCGACAACGTGTAGTTGAACAGAGGTGGGGCACACATGATCATGCCCCCACCGCTCGCCGCACTTGAAACATAGGCCACGGGCACGCCTATAGTCTCGCAGCGTCTTGAGCTTGGTGGTGTCCACTCTTGCTGCTTCGGTGCCCCGCCGATCGGTTGCCCCTGCTACCATCGCGTTGGGACACGCTGGGGGTGGCGGGGGTGGCAACGGTCCATTGGCGCGGATCGGTGCATCGGGAGGTCGTGGCAGATGCTGACAGAGTGGTTCAGCACGACCACCATCCGCCACCTCTTCTTGGAGGAGAGCCAATGCGCAGGCCGTGTCCAAATCGGGTGGGCGCTGGACCAGCACCACCGCTCGATGTCCGGTCGCAGGCCCTCGACGAAGCGTCTCAAAAAGTAATACGGATGAATGGTGTCAGAATATGAACTCGGATGATTGATAATCAACACATTTCTCTATGTAATCTGCTACTGTAGAATCCTGTCGTACAGTATAAAATTGCCTAATCAACATTTGATGCCTATCATGACCGAAACGCGTGCAAAGTAATGCGGCAAACGAATCCCAGTCATAATCAGAGTTTTTTCTGGATCGATTGGAGCCAAATCGATACGGATCCAGAGAAGTTGAGGGCCGCCATAGGTAGCCAAAACGTGCGGTGTATACCGAACATCTGAAAGTATTGCTCACATAACGTTTTCCACAAATTCGGGTTCTCCCCAGCGAATTGTGGAAACGTGATGGATGGATGAGCTTGCCCCAACCCTGTCAGGAGCTGGCTTGCGTGTGCAAATGGAGAAAGCGGTGCCGTTGGAGGGATGGGATCAGACTGACCGTTGGCCGAGAGTGGCGGCGGCGTGCAAAATGACGCCGCCGGCAACCCCCGTGTGATGTCGAAGACGCCGTGGTCATGGGACCCGTGGATCGCTCCGCCCGCGCCTGGCTCGGGCCCAATGGGAGTCGCCGGGTGTGGAGACTGATGCTTCTCCGTCAGGAGCGCCACCGTAGGAGTTGAGGACGACGAGGGGCGCTCCTGCTGGAGCGCCGTGACCGCCGCGCCGAGCTTCGTGACGCGTTTCTCCAGATCTGGCCGCCAAGCGACCAGATCGTCGATCTTGGCCGTCTGGGCTTGGATCGTTGCTATGGATGCGGAGTGGGCGACTAGCGTAGCATCTAGTCGGTCGACGAAGGCCTAGATCGAAGGATCCATGGCTGCGAGATCGGATCGGGCCTGACGGATGCGCCGCGTTTCGATGAACTGGGCCAGTGTGGAGGCGGAAGGGAGGTGAGTGGTCTCTGATACCAGATGATAGGGACTACTTGTGGATCTATTAAGCGGTGGCAATTATCCGAGATACAAGCTTGATTCAATACACAAATGGCGAAGGAAGAACTAGGGTTCGGAGACAGAAGAAGTAGGTGGCCGCCGGGTTCGCCTTGATCCTCTGGATGCCTCTCCTGGGTGGTGCGGGTGCTGATAAGTAGTAGTCTGACTGGGCCTATTGGACCCAGTCTGGCCCAGCCACTCTTGCGTTGGCCTTGGCCTGTCGACGAGGCCGGCCCTCACCTGGTCCGTTGCCGATGGTACGTGGGGCCGGCATGTCAGGGGTAGGGACGTTGACATCATGCCACCGGCGTGTGGGGCCAGAGGGGGAGGCATCCTCCGTGGCCAGCGACGCCACGCCCGCGTCATCGAGCTCCGCCACCGACCTGGTGTTGGCAAGGGCGGTGAGTTCGAGTGGTGGTGGTGGAGGAGGGGCTTGATATGATTTCAAGGTGAATGTCCAGCCATCAACTGTTCTGCAACTTCTGCTGCTTCCAAAAGAGGGAGAGGTAATGCCATTGCCATAGTACTCTCCCCCTTGACCCTGCTTGCTCATGGAAACCCTGTAAGCTAGCCATTGTTTCTACCTTTGACGTGCTCATGTCATCTAGCAATCCCCGAATAGTTTACAAAGTCAGGATTCAACTGCATTATGAATATTCCTGTGGTTAGTTATCTGCCTTATTATTCCCGAGCAATTGGCTTCATATCTGGTCATTCAGTGCATCGATCAACTTATCCACACTTTTTTCTCTCTCTCACCGCTGCTATATTGCTCCAAAGGCTGCTCAGAACATTGCGAGATGACATTAGATGTTCATAGACGGAGTCTAATTAAGCCATCTAGTTCTATCCCCTCTACTTTCACCCACTCTTTCCACATCCGTCGATGAAGTGACAGTGAAACACAACTAGGAGTGTGATGCAAATATAAAGATCTCATTTCATCTATAACAGCTGCAAATGGAAGGTCTGACCGCAGACAAGTAAATGCAAGTCAGTATTTGAGAGTTGAGACTGGCTCTTGGGTGCTTAATTTTTTTTTGATCGGCAGAAGCCCGCTCGTTGGGGGTTTCCGTGCGGACCAAACCCTCAATGATCGGCAGAAGCAGGGCACGATCGCGCACCCCGGCGTGGTTCAGGCGGGGGACAAGCACCTCGTCGATGCCGCAATGGAGGACATGAGCAACGGAGGGTCGGAGGCATCAGGCATGGTGGTGTGGGAGAAGACCAAGGGCAGTCGCCTAGAAAGGGCGCCTCCTGGGAGCCATGCGTCCAACCAGAAGGCGGTGGTGCGCCTGTCCCCAACCTGGAATTTACATTAGATTTGCCTGCAAATATATCCATGCCTGTCTGCGTGAACCACACTTTATAAGTAGGAAGAAATTCTGTAGTGTGTCTGTGCTGTAACATCATGCCATCTTCTTCTCTTCAACTTGTTTTTAAATGTGATCCTTGTTTTGTGCACAGGTGTTTGTTTTGTAACGGTGCCGACCTTTAATCAGCTGAATAATCCACAGCATTGTTTCACAAACATTTGAAGACAAATTAATAAGCATTTAAATTACAGATAATGCCTGGTAGAACCGTAGAAGACAAGGCAGACAAATAAAACACAGATAAAATTATATGATTATCCTTTATCCTCACTGCAAACGATTTTTCATTCATTCAAGAAAGACAAAGTAGAAGTCCTACCTACCATGCCACATGCGGCCTTCCTCTATGACGGCATGTACTGTTCATGCTCAAACTGCTTTGGAACGGGGACGACAGTACATGCCACCATCCCCTATACTGACACATACCGTTTATGTGGTTGAACTGTAATTCATAAAATATAGTAAAATAAAAATAAAAAATCTGGATTTTTTGGCACCAAAGATCCTCAAGTGTACTAAGCTTTTTTTAGCTCGATTTGTTTGTTTTTCAGAGCTCTCCTATGTCATCTCAACACCAAAATTTGCATGCATCTAGAATATTGGATCATCTTTCGTGCCAATTTTTTTAATATGTTATTTTATTTTTCTACTGTTTTTTCATATTACGGTTCATCCTCCATGTTTTTGAATTTTTTTTGCTATTTTTTGAATTATGTTCATCCTTGCGAACATCACATGCCGCCATCACCATCAGGGATGGTGGCTGTAATGTGCGCCGCCCAGTACTGTCGTTGTTCATGGAAACTGTTGTTTCATATGAACTATACATGAATAGTACATGCTGCCATATGGGATAGCGGCATTTGCCATGTGTCACATGGCCAGCTAGCCGACAGGTTAGATTTGACAATAATATCGGCACGGGATCTTTTCTGCCAATTCGTTGGTGCGGGTGGTCCTTTATACAAAAAAGCATGATGGTACAGACGAGGGACTTGGACGTAGATCACTTGGAGTTTAATTCATTGTTTGATTTTCAGAATAATCATCCCTAACATTATATAACCACGGTTACAATGACTTGGTAGGTAAGAAACTTTAAAAGGAACTTAATAGACTTGGACTCTTAATAGACATGGATACAGTAGGGAAACCTTCTACGGGACTAAAACCCTACTATAAAAGTCTTAAACTCTTAATCCCTATTCTCCTGCGCCTGGGCCATAACACAGCGCAACACATACATTTTCTTTGCTATGGCGACAAAATTGGATAAAGGCACGTTGTACTTCATAAATCCTTCATCACCCAAGAAGAGCCTGTAGTCCTCAGCCTCTGACAGTGTTTGTTCTACCATTGATAATGCTTCCGTCATCCTGAATTCACTCAAGCAATCTGCATAACTAGAATTGCACTCCATCAAGTGTATGATTTGCTCAACTATCATCCTCCTGATCCCAGGACAATGACTGCTAGGTTTCATATTTTCATTCAGTGTGTCGATAAGCCTCTTCAGAAATCTCTGCTTAATCTGACCATTGTCCAGTTCACGGGTGAAGTCTTTAGGATTCACTTTACATATCTGTGAACTAAGCCCAATCAGGATCTCTAGTTCTGCCCCATCCGCGTCCATTATTCTTTCCCACACCTGTAAATGAGATGTACCGTTATCAGTAAAGAAAATGATGTATAGCTTTATCTAGCTATATAGTACAGTGGTAACTAAATGACCAAAAGTACTGGTCAAATTTTCATGATGACATGTCAAATATATGTAAAGCACTTGTTGCTTGAAGTACCGGGTCTCACCTCTCGTAAGGTATGACATAGCTCCTTCAGGTCTGAGTCTCTGAGCTCGGCTTCACTATGCAGGCACAGATTACGCAACATGCTTGCCGCAACATATATGTACCGTTTATCATGGATCAAGATTTTGAGTTCCTTCATGAACTCTGGCTCCTTCAGTATAACCAAGCAGTTTTGAACACTTTGTATTGTTAGCATTGCCAGTGCTTGCCCGGCGACCTTCCTTGACAAGTGATCAGGATTGGTACTCGTGGTTCCTTCTGCATTGAGAAACGCCTGCATCAGCTTGGTGATGATAATTTTGTTGCGACCAATCTCCTGCCTTGTTTTCTCATCAATGGCCATGTTTCTGAGGATTCCGGCCACCAACTTTCTTGATTCCTGGCTGCTCTTGTTGTTCCCCAAGATCTCTGCAAGGTTACTAAAGAGGAACGGATCTTGTGATATCTTGGACCGCAGTGTGATGCCGATTTTCCCGCCTATGCTTGTAAGCCTTTGCAGCACCTTCAATGATGATTTCACCAGGATCTTCTGTTGTGCCTCAGTATTCATTGTGTCACTTTTGAATCTTGTGAATCGTGTGATCTTTGGGATGAGGTCATCTGCTTTGCTGATTTCCACACAGTTGCCCTGGTCACAACCAGCAAGACTGTGTATAATTGACATGGCCAGTACAGGCAGAAGATCGTGGTCTATCGGCGGCAGCTCCTCGGGCATTGACCAGAATTCTAAAATCTGCTGCCAGCATCTGAGCACGCAGGAGTTCTGTTCGTGGATGCCAACTTGTTGAGTTGAGCTGGTTTGTGTTTCCAACATATTTTCGGTGTCCAGAAGTTGGCCTTGTCTCTGCAATTGGCTGTCAGCTGCCTCTTGTCCATCTTCTGTATTGAGAACTCGATCGTGTCTTTCTTCCTGTTCATCATCTGTGTCTAGGAGTGGATTTCCTCTTTTAAGTCTACTTTCAGTGTCAAGCAGTGCAGATACAAGCTGCATTGTACCAGGGATAGTGACAACACGAAGGTTCTTTGCAAGTTCTGCCACGACCTTCGCAGCATATAATCTGATATCTGTATTCTTTGGACTTGTCCCCCAATCCAACATTCTGATTATTCTGGCCATCATCTTGGTAGAAGTGGCGAGTTTTGAAAGGAGCTGTGCCTTGGTTGGTTCACTTTGCAGAAAGTGGTGCATCATTCGTATCCCGGTGAGCTGATTATCGGATGAATCCGACTTCACAGAATCCATGGCAAAGGTGCAGAGGCTGATCTTCTTCGGAGCAAGAACACCCCCTTGCTTGCATTTCTCTGACGCATATGCATAATACATATTGACAGATTCCATTCCCCACTTACCTTTAAATCCAACACGGTGGTAGAGGGAATTTTGAGGGATGAAAGAAAAGAACTCGAACATGCAGGCCATGGCATAGAATATTCCTTGTCCAAGCACCATCCCGTAGAAGATACTTAGAGACGGTCGAAGGTTTTGTTTGCTGGGTTTTCCATAACTAGAATTACCATTATTAATTGGTATAATCCGAAGTAATGCTAGAGCTATCCGCACAAGTGCTGCTGGAATCTGCAAGTTATGAAGTGATACTATCGCTAGAGCAACTATGATCATCACCAGTCGTTCATCAAACATGTAGACCTGCATCCCTATAGCAGCAATCATGCAAAAGTTTATAATTACTTGACGCCAAAATTCTTTTTTGCCACCTAGAACTCTGTCCACTAGTTTACTGATTCCTGTGAAGCTTAGATTGCCTATTGTTGTTACGAAAACTGCCACAAGTAGTACCCAGAACACTGCCCATTGAATCGTCGAGTGGTCTTTTGATATAGAGGGAGTTAGCAATACGATTCCAAGTAATGGGCTCCATAGTGATGCGGCAGGACGTATCTTATTCCATTTGTTTAGTTCCAGAGCTCTTGGAGTCACCTCAGACAATAACCGGCCAAGTACAACTACTATTGGACTCAGTAAGACCACAATACCAGCGATCAGGTACTTCTTCCAGAGGATTTGCAGAACACCACAAGAACATGCAGTCAGAGTCAGCCCACTCGAGTCAAGAGGGCTAAAAGCCCCTCTGGTGTTAAACAACAGTTGATAATCTAGTCTGCTCTTGCTGTCGCGACTGAACATCCTGAAAAATAAGATACCATATGCATATCCTATACATTGTTCTCTCTCTTTTGCTAGAGAAAAATAAGATTTTTTCGATAAAGGATGGATTTTATTAGCTCATAATGAAGCATCAAGAGGATACAAACACAATAAGCACACACCCGGCCTCTGCATAACTAGAATGCACACAGCCAACACTAACACACACAACACGCCAGCAAGTAGCAAAGTCACACGCGACCAAAGCTATGCGTAGGCGATGAAAAATAAAAAACCCAAGCGATCATATCCACGATCAGCAAATTACGGCAATGACCATATCCGCACCAGCTATCTCATGACACCACACGGACAACAAATTTCTTCAACAGCAACGCCTTCAGGAAGGGAGTGGCGCTCATGCACCATCGTCATCGGATCCAACAACAAATGCTAGAATCTAGATTTTCACCCTGAAGAATCAGTCCGAGCATAACCGAACAATGCCTTCAACAAGGTAACGACGTAAGAAAAACATCGCCATTGCCAGGTATAACAATTGGCCAGACCTAGGTTTTCACGCCGGAGCTCGAGACCGGGTGCACAAATAGCACCACCATCGAAGTCACTTATGTGTTGTCGCTGTTAAACACATTATATGTCACGTTACATTGTGCACCCGGAGGAGCCCCGCACCTATACCTGTGCCGCACCTAGAGATAGAGATAGATAAGTTAGGTAGTTCAAATATCTCTTGTAACCTACTCTATCTTCTTATCTCTTGTCCTCCAAGTCTCCTGTAATATCTCAACCATCTTGTATGCGCTATCAGGGATCTTGCGCCCCTGCCTATAACATGCAACACGTCCCCTCGCACCGAGGTTAAGACGTTTCCACATCTTGCACATGGTAATCAGAGCCATTCTTCTTCCCATCTAGTTTTCATCTAATTCCAGTCGCACCACCCGAAACATGTCTTCCTCCTCCGGCGCATCTCACCCTAACCTCAGTGGGCAGGTGATTGAGAAACTCTCCCGCACGAATTACGTGTTATGGTGCACACAGATCACACCACAACTTCGTGGCGCCGGTGTCTTCCAATACGTTGATGGCACCTCGCTGGAGCCGACCAAGCTTCAAGCCGCCAAGGATAAGGACGGCAAGGACACGTTTGTGCCCAACCCTCTCCACCCCATCTGGGTCCGGGAGGACCAGCAGGTGCTTGGCTTCCTGCTGAGCAACCTCTCCAAAGAGGTGCTCGTCACGGTGACCGCGGTCACCACGGCGCACACGCTCTGGACGATGCTGGCGGGCATGTACTCGTCGCAGTCGCTGAGCCGCGTCAACAACATCCGTACCTCGCTCATCAACGCGCAGAAGGGCAACCAGTCCGCCGCCGCCTACTTCGCCACCATGCGCGGTCTCGCGGATGAGCTAGCGGCGGCAGGTAAGCCCATCCAGGACGACGAGCTGATTTCATACATCCTTCATGGGCTAGACCAACAGTACCAGCCCCTCGTCTCCTCTCTCGACGCCCGCGTCAACCCCGCCTCCCTCGACGAGATCTTCTCCATGCTCAGTAACTTCGACCAGCGCATGGTGCACTTCCAGAACTCCGGCGGCGGTGGCTTCAAGTCCTCTGCCAACCTTGCAGCCCGTGGTCGTGGCGGCCGCTCCCGCTACCGTGGCCGCGGCAAGGGCAGGGCCAGTGGCGTCAGGACCGGCAACAATGGTGGAACCAGTGGTGGTGGCGCTCGTGGAAACAGGGGTCGCCGCGGTGGCGGCGCTGGCCGAACCCGCCCGGACGCCCCACGTTGTCAGATCTATGGCAAACCAGGCCACACCGCCAGAGACTGCTGGTACCGCTACGATGAAGACGAGGATGATGCTCAAGATGATGACAAGATCACTGCAGCGGCGGATGGATCCTACGGCGTCGACACCAACTGGTACCTCGATAGCGGCGCCACCAATCACCTCACTGGAGAGCTCGAGAAGGTAACCCTACGTGAGAAGTACCATGGCAAGGATCAAATTCACACCGCCGATGGTGCAGGTATGAGCATCAGCAACATTGGTCATTCTGTTATACACACCCCTCATCGTAAGATTCATCTTAAAAAAAATTTGCATGTTCCTAGTGCCAACAAAAACCTCCTTTCAGTTCATAAAATTACACTTGACAACCATGTCTTCATTGAATTTCATCCCTTTTTCTTCTTGATCAAGGATCTGGCCACGAGGAAAACCCTCTATCGAGGTAGATGCGTTCGAGGACTCTACCCGTTCCTTCCGGAGTTTAGAAGACATAATAAACAAGCCTATGGTGTTGTCAAGCTTTCTTCAACACGGTGGCACGATCTTCTAGGACATGCTTCATTTTCTTTAGTTGAACGCTTGCTTAGGAAAAATAAGCTCCCGTTCGTTGGTGAGCCTCATGTTGGAACTATTTGTGATTCATGCCAAAGAGCAAAAAGTCATCAATTGCCTTATCCTGTTTCTACAAGTGTTTCTACTCAATCACTTCAGTTAATTTTCTCAGATGTTTGGGGTCCTGCCCCTAGCTCAGTTGGTAGACACACATATTACGTTAGTTTCATTGGTGACTATAGCAAATTCTCTTGGATCTATCTTCTTAAGAAACGATCCGAAGTCTTTCAAGTCTTTAAAAAATTTCAAGCACTTGTAGAACGAAAATTTGATCGCAAAATCCTTGCGGTACAATCTGATTGGGGAGGGGAATACGAAAAGTTGAATTCCTTCTTCCAAACTCTTGGCACATCTCATCATGTTTCCTGCCCTCACGCGCACCAACAAAACGGCTCTGCCGAGCGCAAGCACCGTCACATAGTTGAGGTGGGTCTTGCCCTCCTAGCCGGTGCTTCTATGCCCCTTAAATTTTGGGATGAAGCGTTTCTCACCACCGTTCACATTATCAATATGCTTCCTAGTTGTGTCATACACAACGAAACTCCCATGGAACGCCTTCTTCACACCAAACCCGACTACAAGTCTCTCCGTGTCTTTGGGTGTGCGTGTTGGCCCAATCTTCGTCCATACAACAATCGCAAATTGATGTTTCGATCAAAACAGTGTGTCTTCCTAGGGTATAGCGCTCAACACAAGGGTGTAAAATGCCTTGATGTATCCTCTGGCCGTGTATACATTTCCCGTGATGTCGTGTTTGATGAGACTAAGTTTCCCTTTGCTCACCTTCATCCCAATGCGGGTGCACTTCTCTGAAAAGAAATTCTACTTCTTCCTTCTCATCTCACTAGCTTTGATCACGGGGGTGATAACTGTAATGATCAACTTTTGACTGACCCTCTTAATACCACGCATGAGCATGATGATGATGCAGGAGAAAGCAGAGAAAAAAACGGCAGTCAAAACGATGAAGAAATGTGCCCTACGGGGCCATATTTCATGTGTCCAGGCGAAGGGAGCAAATCCCCCTCGGGATCCGTCCTGCCAGGCACAGCGCCGCCCTTGGGATCGACGCACTCAAACGCGGCAGGTGGGTCAGGTGGATCCGCCTCAGACTCCGCGTCGGCCGAATCAGGTGCGATCAAGCGCGGGCCGACGCGCGCTGAAAGCGACATTGACACGGCCACCCGGCGCGCTGCGGATGGGGGACACGCTCCCTCTGCCCCGCGCCAACCAGCAGACGACAGGTGGCCTGGTGCCACTGGGCCTTCGGCGGCTCGGTTACCGGCCCAGCCGGTCTGCTACAAACGGCGGGACTTGCGCCACCCGGCCGCTGCAGGTCCGACCGGCGCGGGATCCCGCGCTGATACGCCGCCCACGCCACCTTGCGCCAATGATGAGGCGTGTCGGGCGCGGCAGCTGGATCAGGCAGATCCGCCTCAAAATCTGGCGAGGGGATCTTCTGTGCCGGTCGTAACGCATGTGCCTTCGCCCACGCCCTCGTCTGCCGCAGAAGATCTGACTCAGGAGGATTCGGCGGCTGCAACTGTGCCAGCTTCTGCCGTGGGATTTTCTGTGGCAGAAACATCAGGCACAACATCTCGCGTCGTACACGACTACTAAAAGGGGTAAAAAAACCTATAACTACAAACATATTACAAAATATGGTATGGTATGTTCTACAGGTGAACCCGGTGAACCCCACAATCTTGAAGAAGCTTTGAATGATGAAAAGTGGAGAAAGGCCATGAATGAAGAATTTGTGGCGCTACAAAAGAATAAAACATGGCATTTGGTCCCTCCACAGAAAGGTAAAAATCTCATAGACTGCAAGTGGGTCTTTAGAATCAAGAGGAAGTCAGATGGAACTATTGATCGGTACAAAGCTAGATTGGTTGCAAAAGGATTCAAACAACGTTATGGCATAGACTACGAGGACACGTTTAGTCCTGTTGTTAAAGCTGCCACTATTCGCCTTGTTTTGTCTATTGTTGTTTCCAGGGGCTGGAGTCTCAGGCAACTGGATGTTCAGAACGCGTTTCTCCATGGTGTTCTGGAAGAAGAGGTGTACATGAAGCAACCTCCTGGGTTTGTGAACAAAAATGTTCCTTCTTACATTTGCAAACTTGACAAATCATTGTATGGGTTGAAGCAAGCCCCACGTGCATGGTATTCACGTCTCAGTAACAAGATGCAACAGCTTGGTTTTGTTCCTTCTAAGTCTGACACCTCACTGTTTATTTACAACAAGCACAACACATACATATTTGTACTCATATATGTTGATGATATAATTGTCACAAGTTCATCAGATGAGGCTGTCACAGGGCTCTTGAAAGATCTCAGCTCAGAGTTTGCTCTCAAGGATCTCGGAGACTTGCATTATTTCCTAGGGATTGAGGTGAAGAAGCATGAGGATGGACTTCATCTCTCTCAGGAAAAGTATGCGGCAGATCTGGTAAAGAAGGCAGGTCTACAAGGTTGTAAGCCCTCACCTACTCCTATGTAAAATTCAGAAAAAATATCTCTTACAGAAGGACAGCTTTTGAGTCCAGATGATAGCACAAAGTATAGGAGTCTGGTGGGTGCACTCCAATATCTCACACTTACTAGACCTGACATTTCATTTGCTGTCAACAAAGTCTGTCAGTTTCTCCATGCACCTACCTCAGTTCACTGGACTGCTGCTAAACGTATTGTTTGCTATGTCAAGAATACTGCCAATGTTGGTCTGAATTTCAGCAAGTCATCCTCTACACTTGTAAGTGCTTTCTCAGACTCTGACTGGGCAGGTTGCCTTGATGACAGAAGGTCCATTGGTGGTTTTGCAATTTTCTTTGGCCCAAACTTAATATCCTGGTGTGCAAGAAAACAAGCCACTGTTTCCAGGTCCAGTACAGAAGCAGAGTATAAGGCACTGTCAAATACCACAGCTGAGATCATATGGGTACAATCCATGTTAAAAGAACTTGGTGTCAGGAGTAATCAAGTTCCTTGTTTATGGTGTGATAACTTGGGTGCTACATATTTGTCTGCCAATCCAGTATTTTATGCCAGGACAAAAGCATATTGAGATAGATTTTCACTTTGTGAGAGAAAGGGTTGCCAAGAAGCAACTTCAGATTCGGTTTGTGCACTCCAGAGATCAAATTGCAGATGGATTCACCAAACCATTATCTACAAGAAGCTTTGAAGATTTTAAACATAATCTCAACTTGATGAAGTTGTGATTACGGGAGGACGTTAAACACATTATATGTCACGTTACATTGTGCACCCGAAGGAGCCCCGCACCTATACCTGTGCCGCACCTAGAGATAGAGATAGATAAGTTAGGTAGTTCAAATATCTCTTGTAACCTACTCTATCTTCTTATCTCTTGTCCTCCAAGTCTCCTGTAATATCTCAACCATCTTGTATGCGCTATCAGGGATCTTGCGTCCCTGCCTATAACATGCAACACGTCCCCTCGCACCGAGGTTAAGACGTTTCCGCATCTCGCACAATCGCCACCACTTCTCCACGATCCCAACAACTACATGCGATGTGATTGATGTCGTTGCACAACCATTCCTTTGCGTCAAGTCGCTGCCCATAGTTTGCATTTCACCGTCGAAGTCAACCATTAGCCTGGAAAATAGACGTTTTGATGACCGTCGACATCGTGGAGCCGTAGGAGTCGCTGCAGCACACAACCAATTGGATATGGATCACCGCAACCAAGCTATCCAGATATGAATCAAGGTAGTCACATCGGATCAATCACGAAGGACGCCGAAGCTGCGGCTGCCTAACAATAGACCTGGCCGCCGCGCCATCCGCATGGACGAGGATTCCTGGACTCCCGCGTGGCCGCGGCAGCAGTGAGGGCAGTGATGACCTGGGCAGACCGAGCTTCCCCGCACCAACCATTAGCCGGATTACCATTAGCCGTCGGTCATGCCCGTCCGAGGGCCCCACCCGCACAGCACAGATCAGGGGCCAGCAGATCCAGATCCTTGGGCGGGACCGCGGGAGGACGATGCCCAGGCCACATGGCCCAACGACGCCGCGCGCCGGCGACGAGCTACGATCCAAGCCACAGCACAGATCCCACAGCGGCGAGCACCTCCGCCTCCGCCAAACAGCTCCATTTGATGTCGTTGTCCTCTGCGCTCGCAGAGAAGGTAGGCTGGAGCCACCACACACCCTCCACCTTCGGTGAAAGGGCAGCGCCGCCGCCGCCACCTGCGGCCGGCAATGACGGCGGCGAGTACAGATCTTGGAAGGATGTGCTGCTGGCTAGGTTCGTGGGGGCCTCCGGAGTCGCCCGAGCGTGCGACCCGGGAGAAAAATAAGATAACCGGCCAATATCAACATCCTCTTCTTCAGTAATAGTATTTTATAGGTTCGTTGACGGTGAGCTTAATCATCTGGTAGAATTTCTTCTGCATCCACCTGTTTGCCAGTGAAGTGCACCAAACACCAAGAGAAATATGTATATTATTGTGGTATATGCTTATATATCCACCAGTTTGGTGTGATGGGTCTGAAGAACTAATGGTTGTGTGATATGTTTAGGGACACAATTTATGAAAATCTAACATATGTGATCTATTAATCAGAAGAAGGGTTCACTTAAATCAATGACCATATGTTTCTGTGTGGAGATCTAAAGATTGTGATATGGTTGGGTATAGTCATGAGGATCTAAGGGATGTGATCTATAAAATGGTCCATTAAATCAATGGCCATATGTTTTGCTTTTTTGTGAGATTTTCTAGTTCATCTCTCTATTCTTTTTTGTATTGTGCTTTTAGTATATGATAATATATAGATATACTTGCTTGAGGTATGGTTGTTCTTGTTGGGTTTAACCACGAGTCCTGTCCAAGCAGGACAGGAACAAGTCACTATATAGGTATAGGACTACTAGGTACAAAGTATTTTGTAACAAAGTAATTGGCTATGCTAATACAATTAATGAAGCTTCTTTTAACGGAAATAGTTTGTTGACAAACGGGACCCGGCTAGCTACCATACGATCCCAACACATAGACATTTGCATACCAAGCTTAAGACAACGAACGCATGGAGGAGGAGGACCCACAGTAAACTCAATACTAGTGAGACTGACAGACGGGGCAATAATTTTGGACTACTACTCAGGTCTATAGTTTTAGAGATACCTCTGATTTTAGGCCAGCAAGCTGCCGCAAAGCAGTAAGAACTGTGTACGCATGTGGTCTTGGAACGCTTGGTTCCAGCACACACGTACTGTAGATACCCAAGGGATGCATTAGCATTGGTTGCTTACTAGTGATTCTTATTTGGATCTTGTGGTTTTTTACTAGCACTAAAATTCTGTCCAACGAGGAATCACAGCGAGGCTGAGTGTACAATAATATTGCTACTAATCAGGAACAAATGGTCAGTGCTATTGCAGATGCATTTGGACTTGCGTGGCAGTATAATAATAATTGTACTGTTTTGAATACTGTTTGTTCCAGCCGCCGGCTGCAGCTCATGTACGATAACTTTCAGGGAATTGCATGGCAATAGTATATGGAAAACACTATCAATTAGCCGGCTCAAAACACGAGCGCGTCCGCTACCTTCTCTATGCTACACGTGTCTCTGTAGGCCTCACGAACCTTATCTCCTCCCCTTTCTCAGTCTTATCGCATCCTCTTTTTTCTTCCCACCTGTAGTGGCCATAGCTGAGTGAAGCTCGCACATGTAGGGCTAGGTACGGTGGAGCTTGTGCAGTGTGCACTCTGCGGTTCCGGCGTGCTACCGTGGATGGTGCAGCTGGGGCGACATGCGTGGCGCGGAGCGAGGCAGGAAGGGCCTGGTCCGAGTTTGAGCTTCTCCGCGGCCATGGCCATGGCGGCCGGACTTGGATGGGCAGATTTTTTTTTTAACAAGGTATTTTTGTTGTGGATTTTTGCAGCATCGACGGTGTTGCAAATGGTGATGAACGACGGTTATGCTCCTGTGCTATGCATCGGCAACAACGGTGTTTTCTCCACATCATTTCATTGCAGAAATTTCTACAAAGTTATCTATGTTGCAAAAGTTCTTCCGCAATATCGCTGATGTTGCAAAAATGTGAAGACGAAAAATATCTGCAACATGACCTCCATTGCAAAACTCCTTTTGCAACATTATCTATGTTGCAAAAGATGAACTCAGTGATAGACGTTTTTTTCTGCAACACAACCTTGCAAATAAAATTTCCGCAACATGACCTTTGTTGAAAAAATAACGTCTCAAGCTAAAAAAAATACGCTTTGGATGATTTTGCAACGAAGCCACTATTGCAGATCGAACATTGCAACAATCAGTTTGTTGCAATTCACGACACACACATTTTGGGAAGATCCAATGGTTATTTTTGTGTCAACCGGATGGCCCCAAAGGCAGCGGATGTTTTTTTTTTCTATCCACCGGCTGACGCGTAGCGTCGCCCATAGTATATAGTACTCCCTCCGTTCACGATGTTTTGGATATATATTTCAATATAAACTATATATGGGATGAAATGAGTGAACAAACACACTAATATATGTTCATATACATCTGATTCAGAAAAATGTTAGAATATCTTATATTCGTGAACGGAGGAACCAACAAATACGTACTAGGCTAGGAATATAATTACAAACGGGGAGTGGGCGGCTATGATAACATGCCTGTTGCCCGAGCTCCAAGTGGCATCTCTAATGGCTTCAGTTATAATCTAGTACCCCCTCTATAGTAATCCAAACAATCTTATATTTTTTTATAGAGGGAGTATAAATTAAAAATATACAAAAGATTTTCTCCAGTTGTTTCCATCTGTATATTGCAATGTTTTAGAACCATATGTATCTTGCATTGGAGGTGTTTTTCCAACACAAAAGAAGTTATGATAGTTAATACGTACTTCTTTTCTTCATAAATATAAGATGCTCTAACTCATTTCAGTTAGTATATAGTCCATATTGAAATATCCTAAACATCTTTTATGTGTGAACGGAGGGAGTACTTAGGCAATCATACATAAACATTTGGTGGTAAAATACGAACCTTTACATTTTATCTGTATATAGAAGTGGTTGTTGCAGCATAAGTGCTGAATACTGGTCGTTTGGACCGTATCAATTTGTATTTTGCATGCAAGACGCATTTGATCCTAACTTTCAAGCAAAATATGAAAGGATGCTTGTAAGCTTGTTATAGTATATGGTGTTGCAGTTTTTTTTTTTTTTTGAATGTGGGAATGACCCTCGGTTTCTGCATTCGAGTGATACACACAATCATATATTATTAATTATTTAGGGTTGCCAAGCTAAATCTAGCACCGATGCGAATCGAAGGGTCTTATAAGAAAAATAAAAGCCTAGGCATATATAGCTAACCTTCGATGACACTTGATGCAGCAAGGATATGTAAGAGTAAAATTTGGAGGCTGCAAACTTAATTTAGAAGGTGCTATATGTAACAATCTTTGTACGTTATATACATACCTTGCGGCCTCTAAGAAAATTAAGATTGTTGCGAACATAAAATCATCGTCGCGGAGGTCACTGGCGTAGCCGCCGAGCAGGACGGTGGTGGCCCACGTGAATGCCAGCGTACCAAGCGCGTTGCCCATTCTCTCGAGCATCACGACGGCACGAACGAAGCGATTCAGCCGCTTCTCCGGCTCGTCGACCTTGCCTTGCCCGGAGCCGCCATTTGTTATCTGGACAAGGTGCTCACGGCCGCCGCCTCCTCCTCCATCGCCGGCCATTGGTGGCATATTAGCACTTCCGCTCAAAGAAGCGAACCAATGTCACTAGTGGAGCTGGCTTCACAGAATGACAATGTCACAATGGGCAGAGCAGCTTCTTCGGAACATAAAGGCTTTGGATTCTCGTAAACTACACAATGTACATTGCGACAGCTCGCCGGTCAGTGGGGTGGGCCAGCAACGCCAAAGGCGTTCTCCTGTTCCTGATCATTTTGTACCGCGCAACTGTGGAAAAAGAAGAAAACCCAGACGTGCACTGCGTGCGTGACAGGTACTACTATTTTTTGTGCGTACGATGACAGGTACTCCCTCCGGTCCTTTTTCTCTGCATATAAAAATTGTCTGAAGTCAAACTTCGTAAAGTTTGATCATATTTATATGAAAAAATATTAACATCTATAATGCTAAATTTATACAATATGAAAACTAAGGTCATGACGCATCTAATGTTGTTGATTTCACATTATGAATATTGGTATTGTTTTCTATAAACTTGGTCAAATTTTACGAGGCTTAACTTCAGACAAATCTTATATGCGAACTAAAAAGGACCGGAGGGTGTACTTTGATTCCGCTGTTGAATCACCACAGCCACCCCGTCCTTCAACGCTTTGCTCGGTGCCCCCACAGTGTACTTACTAATTCAGCTTGTAGGGCATGTACAATGGTTCTATTTTAAAAATGCCAACTAGGATAAATAATAAGGTGGAGAAGAGAGAAATCATAAGAAAAGGCGATGATCTCTTAGCACAATACTCTATCATGTTTTTAAAAATAGCTAGTTATTGGAGATAAGACTAAGAGATGACCCATTGTAGACATGATTTTTTATCATTTCTAAATTACATGCAAGACTTAAGATAAGACTATCTTATCAATCATTATACATGCACTAAAATAAAAACAAAGGAGGGGTTCCTTCTCGCGAACAGTTAGGAGAGGTGTTTGAGTGACGATCTCATTGTTCCCCGCGGCTGCCGGCGAAGCCGTGGGTTCTCTTTTCTTCTGCCAGCTGCTCCGGCGGCAGGAGGGTGGGGGAACCACATATCTATGTTGTGGTGTGTATATAGGGTGAGGATAGGTAGTTCTGGCCGGCGGCGCTTGAGAGGCGGAGGTGATACCGGAGTGAATAATGTTGCCGCCCTGGTTCCCCTCTACAATTTTGCCCTATGGGGCTTCATCGTCAAGCTTGCGCCTTTCGGTGCTCGGGGATCTCCAGATCCGGCGAGCTTCTGGTTCCTCTGGGAAGTCGGCAAGGCGATGCCGACGACCACGCATGGTGGGGATCTTGTCCTTCGGCCCCGTCTTCGTCGCATCATTGCCTCTTCTTGGCGGTATAGGGATCATGAGGTGGTATGTAAGAAGTGCCTCTCGTCTGCTGGCTCTTGATGTAACGTTGGTTGTGTCTCTGCTGATGGTGTCGACTGCTAGCCATCTTTTTTCAGGGGCATACACAAGGGACTTTGCAATAGCTTCATATTTTCCAGGGTGCTTGTTCTTCGGAACCTTAGAGCATCTCCACTCACCCCCCCCCCACCCCCGCCCACCCCAATAGGCCCCTAGGCCCCCTTTTTAGCGCAGGCGGCAAAAAAAGGCCCAGGAGCCTAAATTTCGTCGGTTAGGGGCCGAAATTGGCGCCGGCGGACCCAGGCCGAACCACGCGTACTGGGGGCCGACCGGGGGCTTCGGGGGAAAGAAAAAATGTGCCAAAACTTCCCGCGCCGGATTCCCACCCCGACGTCAGTGTAGTTGTGGTGCTACGAGCGACATGGCTGGATGCTGCAACCGGTGGTGCGACATGCTGCAAAAGGCAACGATAGATGTCGCGAGGCATGTCGCGAGCAACGACGATGAACGCTGCAACCAATGGGACTTAATACTGCATATGACAATGGTGGTAGCTACGAGTGATGTGACGATGTGCTGCGAGGAGTGGGACAAAGTGCTACGAGGGCCATTGGATGATGCTCTGTCTAACACGAATCTCTCCGCAAAAATCCAACAACTAAGCAAGTCTTGGTCAATTGAGTTTTAGCAAATCCGGTAAAAAAAGAATTCAAAGATATTATCCTAAAAAGAATTATTATAAATTCCGTGCAACATATGTTTGGTATTTCATGGTTACCGTGGTAACCAAAATAGACGAGGATTTGTGGCATGCAAGTGTGGGGGCACGCATGTCCCTGGTGCCCGCTTTTTATTTTGACTTTCGATATTTGAAGTTTAATATCTTTTCAACAAAAATTCCAAATAAAGTTATGTTTTCATAATCGTGTTTCCTGTAACCAGTGCTTTCAAATAAGATCCATTTTGAGTATATTTTGATGATTTTTTAAAAAATATGAAGTTTCATTGTTGCAACTTAGTACAAGCGACCGATAAAAAAACAATTATTTTGTGTCCAAGACCGACAGAAAAATTGCTTGAAATTATGTCTCTGAAACTGGTTGAAACTTGGCAGTTTTAGATGCAAAAATCATAAGTTTCATCATTGAAACCTAAAACTTTTTGAGAGATTTTTGTTTTTGCTCTCATGCAGGATTAAACTATTACGTGAATCACAAGGCAAAACGACCAGACGGCAGGACTTGACAAGTGAGTTCCCACGCACTCACGTGGCCCTGTGCATTTCCGTAGCCAAAATATCTATTGAACATCCAAAATCTTGGTTCGTCCACACCAGCTTTGGCTCCCAGCCCCCGGCCGAATACGCATGCGTCTCGTGTGGACTAAATGTTCTTGGGACTAGAGACCATCAGCTTTTTTGATTGTCAGTCTGCTAAGGCGTGCGGGATACCTCTGTGACTCTGTTGAACTCTTGATCTTCATGGACCGATCGCTCAGAATTGCATCTGCGCCCTCAGGAGTATTTGCCAACCGTTCTTCATGGAACTGAGCATCTTGGGAGTTGGGATGTCGGAGCATCTGTAGTTGAAAGGAATGCCTTTATTTTTTAAGGCAGAGATTCGCCCAAGATTGTAAGGCTGCAAAAATGGGTTTTAAAGCTGAGCTGGATTTAGGGGCTGTCTGAATTGTGACTATGTTTGCCTTATGTTGTTACATTATTTTTGCCACATTTGTCATACTTGTTTAACTTAAGTTGATTAAATTGTTAGCCATACTTTGGCTTGTCTAAGGAAATCTTGCCACACTTTTTCTGTCTATGACATGTGGGGTTCATTGTTCATAAAAAAAATCTTGTCTTAGATGTGCCTAGAACCAAACACGCACCTAATTTGATCAAATTTGCCTAAGATGAGGTGTGATAAAGTGTGACAATATGTGGTACATTTTCTCTTTGGTTCAGTCCTGGGCACATACCTTTGGTACCCGCCAGAGTTACAAACTTTGGTACATTTTCTGTTTGGTTCAGTTCTGGATACATATCTTTGTGTAATGTGCCACCTTAGCTTTAGCTTTAGATTTGTGCATTTATATTCTCATACTACCTTGCCAAAATGTCTTACATTTAAGAACAGAGGACGTACCATATAGCTTAACAAGGTTCTTGTACCATAAATAACTCCTTGCAAAAGAATCTCAAAATATAAATATATGCCTTCATTCCATATTAAATATCGCTCAAACGAATGTATCTAACCGAAAGAAGCAGTACAATAGTTTTCCTTAAACAAAGACAAAAACTTTGCCACATTTCATTAACTATGCAGAGAGTATAACAAGTAGACGACCATGGTCATAGTAAAATACAAGAGACGACCCTTGGGGCATGACATAGCTCAGATGCTTAGCCCCAGCACTCAGACCAACCGTCGGCCTCTTTTCTAATCTTGGTAACAATGATCGACGACGTTGTGGAATGATTTTGGGATACACAAGCGCTCCTTGTTCTCTTCTCTGGTAAGTTGTCCGCTTGTAATCCTGACCAGTTGATAGCTTTGTTAATTTAAAGCCGGCTAGATTCGATCATTTCTTGGGCTCGACCGTCACCTTTTCTCTAAAAATATGATAAGGGCGGTCATGACTTTACTCCAACTCTCATAAGTGTGAGTCACCATGAACCACCATTGTCTGGTAGAGTTTTTCTTTCTAGAATACGCACAAACATGCGTATCATATACTATTAATTAAAGAAGAGAGGTACATAAACCCGTCCATATGAAGTGTTACAAACAAACTAAACACTCCATCATCCGCATCGCTGTGAACGAGTCAATCCATAAGACCACCATAATACATGCATCATTAGCAAATAGCCACCATTCTACGTTTGGCCTACATACTGCATGGAACGTAATGCATGATAGTGACAAAAACAAAAAAGCTACATCTACATACAACTTATGTGTTGTTACGTAATTTACATTTATCTAAATTTTCTACCCTCCCCAATTCAACCAGACGGGTCCGCCCTCTGATTTCCTACAAGGAAAAACTGCCATCAAATCCATTGCGTATGTAGGGATTGTTACGTAGGTGTAGCATTGCTCGTGAAAAAAACACTGATGATAAATGCTAATTTCTTTGATGACATTTACGCCCGTGAAGTTGAGTTGGCAAGAACAAATTGTGCCACGTGGGCACTTGACTTGGTCTTCTTCTTCTTCTTCCTCCCACTCCCCTCTAACTAGCATCACATCAAGAACCTCAGGAACATAAAAAGAGCATAACCAGCCTCGCTCGATCGGTGGAGGGGTGCGCTGAACTCGGGGATGATCTTCACGGGACCTGGGAGGCGCCCGCAACCGACTGGCCAGGTCGGGCGCGCGGCGTAGATGAGGCGGATCGCGGTGACGAGTGGGTGATCAAGCCGATCGCGCGTGAGGTCGGAGACGCCGCTCGGTGGAGGCGGGGTGGCGGCGAAGTCCGAGATGAAACCGACGATGACGAACGATGTGCGGACGAGCGCGTCAGCACCGGCACCCGGGTTGCCAAAGCAGTGTCGGCGCCCGGGCAGCGAGGCCCGAACGACCAACGGAGCAGCGGCGCTCGAGCTCGAGAAAACCGACGAGCCTGACGCAGCCGGGGACGAGACCGACAGAGATGGATGGGGCGGGCCGGCTGCGATGGGCCGCCGCAGGGCGCGAGGCGGCCTGGTCAGGGCGATGCAGGAGTGCCGGTCGAAGCAGGGCAGTGACGGCCGGCGAAAGGCGACGGGCGGGCCGACGCGCGGACGGCGGCTGGCCCTGTCGGGCCGCCGGGTCAGAGAGAGGCCGGCTGGTCGCGCTGGGGTCGAAGTAGAGGCGCGTGAGGGTCGACGGCGGCGACGGACGACGCAAACCGATCTTAGATCGAAAAACCAAAAAGAAACGCCGATCAAGATCACCAGCGGGAGAGAGAAAAACCCGGAGCAAGGGCTCGGAAAAAATACTCTCTAGGGTAGCCGGTCAACATGATCGCGGACGAACCCTAGGTACGAGTGGCGCGGCCCCCGGCGGCGGTCAAGGAGGCAGACTGCCCCGAGGGTGGCGCGCGGGTGCGGAAGCTGCAACGGGTAGGGTTTAGGATCGAGGTAAGACTGATACCATGTTAGAACGGAGAGAGGGAATTGGTGGAATAGTTGATTGTATTGCTTGAGCCTCATGGCATATATATAGGAGTACAAGATCATCTTGGAGAACAACACAAGGTAGAATAAATCCTATGCTATCCTATGTTTCCTAAATAACAATGATACTCAACACTGTAGACGCCTCGCAGTCGAGGAGAACATCCTCCCACTGAACACATGATAATTCCCAAGTGCAAGGAATTATCGTAGCAATTTCCAAAGGTGAAAGTGATAAGTATGGAGTGTCGAACCCACAAGGAGCTAAAGGTAAGATCAATATTCTCTCAAGCCCTATCTGCCACTGATACGACTCTACGTACCCCGAACGTTTGCTTCCAACTAGCAACGAGAAATAAAACTAGGTTGTGGATATGAAGAGGATAACTTTCTATGATATCTGAGAGCTAAAATATAAAAGTAGGTGTTATTATCATGAAGTTAGAATATATTACTAAATATTATAAATAGCGAGTGTGGAATAATGGTGGATCGGTGTGCGGAATTGTCCTAGGCAATCGTTAACAAGACCGGTAATCACTATTGCAGTTTCATATGAGGGAGAGCCATAAGCTAACATATTTTCCCTACTTGGATCATATGCACTTATGATTGGAACTCTAGCAAGCATCCGCAACTACTAAAGATCATTAAGGTAAAACCCAACCGTAGCATTAAAGCATCAAGTCCTCTTTATTCCCATACGCAACAACCACCTTACTCGGGTTTGTGTTTTAGTCACTCACCAACCCACTATAAGCGAATCATGAACGTATTGCAACACCCTACAGCGGGAACCTCTCACGCTTGTGCGACACGGAGGGCACCATAGGACAGCATCAAAGTAAAACATACAACTCATACCAATCTAGATTATCAATCAACCCAAAGACAAAAGATATCTACTCAAGACATCATAGGATGTCAACACATCATTGGATCATAATATGTGGCATAAAGCACCATGTTCAAGTAGGGATTACAGCGGGGTGCAGGAGAGTGGACCGCGTAAAAGAGATGAGGGTGATGATGATGATGGTGATGTTGATGAAGACGATCACCGCGGCGATGATTCTCCTCCCGATGGCACTCCAGTGCCACCGAGAGAGAGAGGAGGAGAGGTTCTCCCCCTTGTGCTTCCTCCTCTATGGCCTCCCCCTAGATGGGGAGAGGTTCTCCCTCTGGTCCTTGGCCTTCATGGTGATGATGGCCCCTCCGGGATCCTCCTCCAAGCCTTTCGGTGATGACGGCCCCCTCCGGCAGGGTGCCAGAGAGGGCCTAGATTGGTTTTCGATGGCTACGGAGGCTTCTGGCGGCGGAACTCCCGATCTAGGTTAATTTTCCGAGGTTTCTGTATTTATAGGAATTTTTGACGTCGGTCTCACGTCAAGGAGGTGCCCGAGGTGTCCACAAGGTAGGACCACACGCCTGGGGGGGGAGGTGGGCGCGCCCCCACCCTCGTGGACGCCCCGGGACTCTCCTGGCCCAACTCTTTTACTCCAGGGTCTTATTTTGGTCCATAAAAAATCGACAAAATTGGCACGTCATTTGGACTCGGTTTGATATTCCTTTTCTGTAAAACTCAAAAACAAGGAAAAAAACAGAAACTGGCACTGGGCACTAGGTTAATAGGTTAGTCCCAAAAATCATATAAAATAGCATATAAATGCATATAAAACATCCAAGGTTGATAATATAATAGCATGAATACTTCATAAATTATAGATACGTTGGAGACGTATCAGCATCCCCAAGCTTAATTCCTGCTCGTCCTCGAGTAGGTAAATGATAAAATAAATAATTTTTGAAGTGTGAATGCTAGCAAGTGCATAAGTTTCATCAATGATAGTTTCAGTCACTTTTGATAACATCATTATATATCATAACAGTAGCTCATCTTTATAAAAATTTTCATGATCAAGTAACAAGCTATTCACATGTTAAAGTATAGATCATAAAATTTCTTGAAACTAACAAACTATCTTCTCAGTCATCAAACAATTGCAATTCATCTTATTTTTAGAAGGATCTATGTCAGAGCTTTGGTTTAGCAAACTCCACATACTCAACTATCATTTAATCTTTCACAATTGCTAACACTCACGTGATATTTATGGGTTCAAAGTTTTAATCGGACACAGAGAAAGATAGGGGCTTATAGATTCGCCTCCCAACTTTTTACCTCAAGGGTAATGTCAACAATAACAGTTCATGATAACTTACATCCAATTGGATATATATATATATATATATATATATCAGGATCTTTCCAACACAATGTGCTTTCCAAAGGATAAAATGTAAAAAGGAAAGGCGAATATCATCATGACTTTTGCATAAGGTAGAAGATAAAAGTAAAAGATAGGCTCTTCGCATAGGGAAGCAGAGGTTGTCATGCGCTTTTATGGTTAGATGCACAAAATCTTAATGCAAAAGAACGTCATTTTATATTGCCACTTGTGATATGGATCTTTATTATGCAGTCCGTCGCTTTTATTTCTTCCACATCACAAGATCGTATAAAGCTTATTTTCTCCATATTAATAGATCATACATATTTAGAGGGCAATTTTTATTGCATGCACCGATGACAACTTACTTGAAGGATATTACTCAATCCATAGGTAGGTATGATGGACTCTCATGGCAAAACTGGTTTAAGGAATGTTTGGAAGCACAAGTAGTATCTCTACTTGATGCAAAGAATTTGGCTAGCATGAAGGGGAAAAGCAAGCTCAACATGTTGGATGATCCAAGACAATATACTTTATTTCGGATATAAGAAAACATAACCCATTACGTTGTCTTCCTTGTCCGACATCAACCTTTTAGCATGTCATATTTTAATGAGTGCTCACAATTACAAAAGATGTCCGATATAGTATATTTATATGTGAAATCTCTCTTCCTTCAATATTCTTTTATGAATTGTTCAAGTGACCAATTCTACGTTTGCTAACTTTCAATAAGTTTACTAACTATACTTATTCTATGTGAAGTCATTATTCCCCATGGTATAAGGATATGAAACATATATAAATTGAGATTTATGATATTCAATTCATTCAACCATTTACTCATAGGATATATGTGAAGCACGTGAGTAATGACAAACTACCCAAAAAAGATATGAGTGAAGGACACTGAGTAGTCAAATAATTAACTAGCCATGGGAGAATTCTTTTTCATTTAAGATTTCAGATCCAATGATTTTATTCAAACAGCAAGTAAAATTGAAAATATGCTCCAATCAAAACACATATCATGTGACAAATAAAAATATAACTCCGAGTAAGGTACACTGATAGTTTTGAAGACGAAAGAGGCGATGCCTTCCGGGGCATCCCCAAGCTTAGGCGCTTGAGTCTTCCTTGAATATTACCTTGGGGTGCCTTGGGCATCCCCAAGCTTAGGGTATTTTCACTCCTTATTCTCCTTATATCGATATCTCACCCAAAGCTTGAAAACTTTAATCACACAAAACTTAATGGAACTTCGTGAGATAGGTTAGTATGATAAAGAGTAAACCATTCACCTTGGTACTGTCAAAGACGAAGATCGTAATTGTTCTCACACAATTCCTACTGTACCATATCATTTCTATAATTTATATTGAGGAATATAAGTCATAGAAACTAGAAAACAAGCAAACTATGCAATGAAAACAGAATCTGTCAGAAACAGAACAGTCTGTAATGATCTGAACACTAACCATACTTCTGCTACTCAAAAAATTATGAAATAAATTGGTGGACGTGAGGAATTTGTATATTAATCTTCTGCAAAAATAATCAGCACCAAAGAACTCTTCTGTAAAAAAATGGCAGCTAATCTCGTGAGCGCAAAGTTTCTGTTTTTTACAGCAAAATCACATTAACTTTCACCCAAGTCTTCCCAAAGGTCTTACTTGGCACTTTATTGAAACAAAAGCTATAAGACATGATTACTACAGTAGCTTAATCATGTAAACACACAAAAACAGTAAGGGTAAATATTAGGTTGTCTCCCAACAAGCGCTTTTCTTTAATGCCTTTTAGCTAGGCATGATAATTTCAATGATGCTCACATGAAAGATAAGACTTGAACATAAAAAGAGCATCATGAAGAATATTACTAGCACATTTAAACCTAACCCACTTCCTATTCCTAGGGATTTTTTTAGCACACAATTTATGGGAACAAGAATCAACTAGCATAGGAAGGAAAAACAAGTATAACTTCAAAACTTTAAGCACGTAGAGAGAAAACTTGATATTATTGCACTCCTACAAGCATGTATTCCACCCTCATAATAATTTTCAGTAGCATAATGAATGATTTCAACAATATAACCATCACATAAAGCATTCTTTTCATGATCTACAAGCAAAGAAATTTTTCTATTCTCCACATAAGCAAAATTCTTCTCATTCGGAATAGCGGGATCACTAGTTTCTAGAGTTGACACTCTTCCAAACCCGCTTTAGATGATAGTATTATTCATACTCCAAAAGATATAAGTGAAGTTCATGGAGCTTTATACAATTAATATAAACTAACCAATGTCCAAGCTCAAAATGTATAAGTGAAGCACACGAAGCATTCTATAAAACCATACTCAAAAGGTTTAAGTGAAGCACAAAGAGCAATTCTATAAGATCATACTTAAAAGATATAAGTGAAGCACATGAAGCATTCTATAAATAAATGAAAGGCTATCTCATACTAGCATGGTTCATAAAGGAAGAACAAAAAAACAAAGGACACAAATCATGTGAACGAAACAAAAACCGAGGTATACCGATAATTGTTGAAGAAGAAAGATGGGATGCCAACCAGGGCATCCCCAAGCTTAGATGCTTGAGTATCCTTAGAATATTTACTTGGGGTGCCTTGGGCATCCCCAAGCTTGAGCTCTTGCCTCTCTTTATTCTTCTCACATCGGTAACTCCTCGTTCTTCGAACACTTCATCCACAAAAAACTTAACAAAAACTTTGTGAGATCCGTTAGTATAATAAAGCAAATCACTACCTTTAGGTACTGTTGCAAACTCATTCCAATTTCATATTAGAACTATATCTACTGTATTCCAACTTCACCATGGTTCATACCCCCCGATACTACCCATAGATTCATCAAAATAAGCAAACAACACACGAAAAACAGAATCTGTCTAAAACAGGACAGTCTGTAGTAATCTGAAGCTTTAGTAAACTTATGTATCTCCAACAATTATGAAATAAATTTGACAATTTGAATAATTTATACATAAGTAATGTTCAAAAAGTTTTAGACCCATTTGACTTTTCAGTAAAAATGTAAAATCACGCGCTACAGCCAAAGTTTCTGTTTTTTTCTGCACATAGTAAACAAGCAATCTAATCATCCTAAAACCAAAGTTTAGCACATTATTTTTATAATACAATGGATATATATAAGGGTATAATTATTTACAGAGAAACTTCCATGAAAAATTCTACATTTTTTCCTTGAGCATGTGAAAGAACATGCGGTGCCCCCATGTTTGGTTTTGGTAATTGATGACAATCTCTATGGACTAATGGTTGCCTTGAGTTATATTTGAAGGTTTTGTCCATAGGCTTTTCTTGGAGTACACGTGTTGGTTTCAAGGAGAGTTTGTGTCGACCAAGGTGCTATTCAAGGAATTACCTAAAGATTGGTCTTGCGAGAGGTTGATCAAGACTAAGTCAAAGAGTGAATCAAGTTGATCAACCCACAAAGCGTAGAAGATGTACCGCAAGGGATCAAGTGATCCCATGGTATGGTAAGCATTGTCCATTATGCTTTGTTTGCTAACCCATGGTTTTCGTGAGAGTTCTTTGTGGGGTTAGGTTGCGATGTGCAAGTTCAAGTGAAGCATCATGAAGAGATCAAATGTTTGAAGCTTGCCGTCCATTGTGGTAACAATGGATTTATGAAGATGTGTCGAAGAGTGGCTCAACCATAGTGGAGTATGGGGGAGCAATCAACTAGTCTTCATCGAGCCAACACAATCAACAAAGGTGATCCAAATTGAGGAAGTCAAGATCGTCATCATCTAGCTCAAGTGGACTATGTGCAAGACAAAGGTTTGCCCTTGATAAGTTTTCTATTTTACCGGTCTCATAGTGGTGGTTGGGAGACCGGGTTATATATATGATCGATTGTCGTACTATCAAGGGGGGCTCTCGATGAGTAGTTTGATCGTATCGTTCGTAGAGAGCTCAAACCATTGCATCCTTGCATCATCTTTATTGGTTCTTGTTTGGTTATTCTCTTTGTGAGTTTTGGAGCTTATGGTCATCTTGATGACAAGCTCGAGTTCAACGAAAACGGAGTTCACATGCATCTTCTATGATGTTTTCGATGTTGGAGGTTTTGCCGGTTCTTCTCGGTTGGAGGTTTCACTCCTCTATTTGTTGGCATACCTCCCCTGCCTCTTCTTTGCTGTTTTGATGCTACTCGTCATCTTGTTTCCAACAAGCTTGAGTTTACTCAATTCGGAGCTCATATGCAGAAGTTATGGAAATTCTGGTTTTCCGTGGAGTATACTTGCTTTCGTGAAAGTGGCATAAGGATGGCGCAAGCGGTAGTACCGCTGGGCCGGAGCGGCAGTACCGCTTATTGCCACAAACGGTAGTACCGTTGTCCCACAGCGGTAGTACCGCCCATGGCCATAAGCGGTAGTATGGCTCCGGTTCCACGTTGGTACCGCCTCGACTCGAGACGTGGGTTTCTCGTGTCGGGTTCAGCGACAGTAGGAGCGGCAGTAGGAGCGGTAGTACCGCGGCTACCACCGCCCCTAGTACCGCTCAATGGCCCTCCTCACTGTTCCTTCTCCCTGTGCTCCTGGTAAGGCGCTGTGCGCGGTCCCAGCGGTAGTACCGCTGGGCCAAGTGGCAGTACCGCTACGACCAACAGTAGTACCGCTGGCTCCAGCGGTAGTGCCGCTCATACGGCTCCGCCTCGCACTCTGTTTCGCTCCGCTCTCCGTGTTCTACCTCCCTGGCGGTAGTACCTCTCGTGCGCGGACTGAGCACATAACGGTTGGATTCGGGAGCTCCTATAAAAGGGGGTCTTCTTCCCCATTCAACCTTATCCTTTGAGCTCGTGTTCTTCCCCCATTGTTGACCTTCTTCGAGCTTGCTAACTCTCAATCCCTCCATGGATTCTTGCTAGTTTTTGAGGGAAAAGAGAGAGGAGATCTAGATCCACATTTACACCAATCACTTTCTCCTCTATGTGAGGGGAACCCCTTGGATCTAGATCTTGGAGTTCTTGGTGTTCTCTTTCTTGTTCTTCCTTTCATCTTCCTCCCTAGCATTAGTTGCTTCGGTGGGATTTGAGAGAGAAGGACTTGGGCACTCTGCGTGCCCTTGCCATTGCATTTGGTGCATCGGTTTGAGTTCTCCACGGTGATACGTGGAAGTTACAAGTTGAAAAGCTTATTACTCTTGGGTGCTTGGTACCCTTGAGCTTGTTCCTTTTGGGTGCTTGGGCGCCCTAGACGGTTGGTGGTGTTTGGAGCTCAATCATTGTGGTGTAAAGCTTCGGGCAAGTGTCGGGGTCTCCAATTAGGTTGTGGAGATCGCCCCGAGCAATTTGACGGGTACCGGTGACCGCCCCCAAGGGTTGCCAAAGTGTACGGGTTCGGTGACCGCCCCCAAGGGTTGCCATTTGTACGGGTTCGGTGGGCCGCCCTCAAGGGTCCCTTAGTGGAATCACGGCATCTTGCATTGTGCAAGGGCGTGAGGAGATTACGGTGGCCCTAGTGGCTTCTTGGGGAGCATTGTGCCTCCACACCGCTCCAAACGGAGATTAGCATCCGCAAGGGTGTGAACTTCGGGATACATCATCGTCTCCGCGTGCCTCGATTATCTCTTACCCGAGCCCCTTCACTTATGCACTTTACTTTGTGATAGCCATATTGTTTCTTGTCATATATCTTGCTATCACATAGTTGCTTATCTTGCTTAGCATAAGTTGTTGGTGCACATAGGTGAGCCTAGTTGTTTTATGTTTTGTGCTTGACAAATTAACCGCTAGGTTTATTCCGCATTTGTTCAAGCCTAAACCGTAATTATTTTAAAACGCCTATTCACCCCCCCTCTAGGCGACATCCACGATCTTTCAGCATGAACACGAGTGCTCAAGGTCGACCCTCACTTCTTCAATGCATAACTTTCCAATCACTTCTCTTTTTGAAAAACTTTTTAGGCATGAGAGGCAAGTAATTTTTTTTGGTATTTTCATTCTTTTAATTTTTTTGTATGTTTCACCCACAACTAAACAAAAACAAAAAGGAAAAACAAAATATACTTAGTGAAGAAAGCAAACAAGCACACACGAGAATATCAACCCCACGCTATTGCTCCCCGGCAACGGCATCAGAAAAGAGCTTGATAATCCCCAAGTGCAAGGAATCATCGTAGCAATTTCCAAAGGTGGAAGTGATAAGTATGGAGTGTCGAACCCACAATGAGCTAAAGGTAAGATCAATATTCTCTCAAGCCCTATCTACCACTGATACGACTCTACGTACATCGAAAGTTTGCTTCCAACTAGCAACACGAAATAAAACTAGGTTGCGGGTATGAAGAGGGTAACTTTGTATGATATCGGAGAGCTAAAATATAAAAGTAGGTGTTGTTATCATGAAGTTAGAATATATTACTAAATATTATAAATAGTGAGTGTGGAATAATGGTGGATCGGTGTGCGGAATTGTCCTAGGCAATCGTTAACAAGACCGGTAATCACTATTGCAGTTTCATATGAGGGAGAGGCATAAGCTAACATACTTTCTCTACTTGGATCATATGCACTTATGATTGGAACTCTAGCAAGCATCCTCAACTACTAAAGATCATTAAGGTAAAACCCAACCATAGCATTAAAGCATCAAGTCCTCTTTATTCCCATACGCAACAACCCCCTTATTCGGGTTTGTGTTTCAGTCACTCACCAACCCACTATAAGCGAATTATGAACGTATTGCAACACCCTACATCGGGAACCCCTCACGCTTGCGCAACACAGAGGGCACCATAGGACACCATCAAAGTAAAACATACAACACATACCAATCTAGATCATCAATCAACCCAAAGACAAAAGATATCTACTCAAGACATCATAGGATGGCAACACATCATTGGATCATAATATGTGGCATAAAGCACCATGTTCAAGTAGGGATTACAACAGGGTGCGGGAGAGTGGACCGCGTAAAAGAGATGAGGGTGATGATGACGATGGTGATGTTGATGAAGACGATCACTGCGGCAATGATTCTCCTCCCGATGGCACTCTGGTGCCACCGAGAGAGAGGAGGAGAGGTTCTCCCCCTTGTGCTTCCTCCTCCATGGCCTCCCCCTAGATGGGGAGAGGTTCTCCCTCTGGTCCTTTGCCTTCATGGTGATGATGGCCCCTCCGGGATCCTCCTTCATGCCCTCCGATGATGACGGCCCCCTCCGGCAGGGTGCCAGAGAGGGCCTAGATTGGTTTTCGGTGGCTACGGAGGCTTCTGGCGGCGAAACTCCTAAACTAGGTTAATTTTCCGAGGTTTCTATATTTATAAAAAAAATTGGCGTTGGTCTCACGTCAAGGAGGTGCACAAGGCATCCACGAGGCAGGACCACACGCCTGTGGGGATGGGCGCGCCCCCACCCTCGTGGACGCCCCGGGACTCTCCTGGCCCAACTCTTTTACTCCGGGGTCTTATTTTGGTCCATAAAAAATCGTCAAAAATTGGCATGTCAATTGGACTCCGTTTGATATTTCTTTTCTGTAAAACTCAAAAACAAGGAAAAAACAGAAACTGGCACTGAACACTAGGTTAATAGGTTAGTCCCAAAAATCATATAAAATAGCATATAAACGCATATAAAACATTCAAGATTGATAACATAATAGCATGAATACTTCATAAATTATAGATACGTTGGAGACGTATCAACATACGCTACCGAAAATTCTGAATTTGAACCCTGATAGACCAAGGATACCCCGTCTTTCTAATCATCTAACCACAGTTTAATTCGCAACGACATAGTTAATCACTACGTTGGATCCCTAATGTTGCGCTAACTAGGAGTACCACTACTAGAAAAATGACTGTTAGTGGCGCACCAGTTTTTGCTATTAATGGTGCACTATAGGTGCATCACTATTAACACGCCACTAGTAACAAATAGTAATGACGCACCTCTGGTGCGTCATTACTATGCCTAGAAGTGCGTCATTACTATCTGACTTAGTAATGGCGCACCACATAGAAGTGCGCCATTACTAACAAAAAAATTTCAAAAAAAAATTTTTGAATTTTTTTTCATTTTTTTTCAAAAAATTTCAGATTTTTTTCGTGTTTGTCTTAATCTCGGGTCACTATGGCTTAATCTCGGGTCAATATGCTTAATCTCAAGTTAAATCGCACTCCATGGTCAAACTTTCCGAAAGGTCACCCATTCTCACACTACTCCAGCCCGAACACGCTTAACTTCTCGGTTCTATCCAACCCCAGCACCAGCTCACTTAACAGGCACTTGTTGATATATCTATCATATCAATCCTATTAAACCTTGTTAATGTCTAGGACTTTGTTCATGTTCATGAGTGTGATGAAATTTTAAAAAAATATTTCAAACTTCCCGCTCATATTACGTACATATTTTGAACATTTTTTCCAAAAAATAATTTGAAACCAATTTTTTTCTATTACTAGTGGCGCACCTAGCAAATGGTGCGCCATTACTAAGTTTGAAATTTTTTCCATTTGCCCCCTCTAGATCTTAAAAGCCCCGTATCTTTTATTTTGTTTGGTTTTTGAGGATTCTAAAAATCATCAACGGGGTTCCTTCGTTGAATTTGGATGTAACTTTTCGAGTAGATGATTTTTCATATAATTTTTTTAATCCGAGTTCGTATGCAAAAGTTATGACCATTTTACTAAATTCCAGAGAGATTTTGCAAATAAAATCGAAATTCATATTTGTAAATTTTCCCAACAACTAGACCACATATCACATGGGAAACTTATTTTTTTAAATTTTTTTTGACATTTCCATCATTTTTTTAACTGAAAGGCGGTCCCGGAGGGGTGCATTTAATAATGGCGCACTTTCACAAAGTGCGCCATTACTATGTGTATAGGTCAAACCTTGGTCAAAGTTAGTAATGGCACACTTTGTATAGGTGCGCCATTACTAAGTTTGACATAGTAATGGCGCACCTATGCAAAGTGCGCCATTACTAAATTTGACCAAGGTTTACCCAGTCATACACATAGTAATATCGCACTTTGTATAGGTGCGCCATTACTAAGTTTGACCAAAGTGCGCCATTATTAAGTTTGACCAAAGTTAGTAATGGCGCACCTATACAAAGTGCGATATTACTATGTGTATGCCTGGGTCAAACCTTGGTCAAACTTAGTAATGGCGCATTTTTCACCTGGTGCGTCATTACTGTTTTGGTGACTAATGGCGCAGACGCACCACATGTATAGTGTGCCATTAATGTCCATATTGGCTATATCTGTTTTTCTAGTAGTGTATTACTCAGTACTAGAAGAATGCCCGTGCGTTGCAACGGGGCCACATTAACTTTAAGAGTTCAATATTACGACATTGACGACTTTTTTACCATCAAATCCTCGCACACACAGACACACACTCTCCCTCCCTCTTCCTCACTCTCTATCCCCCTCTCCCTCTCTCTCTAACACACACACATATCCATCTTATTGGGTACGGGACCATAATCCATCTATTTCACACATACACGCTAATGCATAACAATATGGATTATGTGTATTATATTTGCCACCAGAACTGAGGGAATTAATTTCATGAAAATCGACCAGCCAAAGCTCCAAGAATACGCGGACGAGGTGGCTCGGGTCGACGTCGGCGCCGTCCAGCGCGGGCCACGAGCCTGCTTCCAAGTGCACGTGCAATGCACGTCTTCACAAATATTATAACCAGATGTGAGAAATCACATGCATAGAAAAGACATTCTGATAGCAATCCAAATACCATACTCAATTGAATACCTAACCTGGACAATACTCTTATTTCTATGCGCCAGAAAAAATGGAATAGCAAATCTAAGTATGCCTACATACGCTCAGATTATATATAAGAATCTTGGGTGAACAATTGCAACAAAGCACTAAGCAGCGATAAATTTAAATAAAAAATCCATTAACTATGCAGGCAGCAGGCTTGTTACAACATAGAGAGATAGGAAAATGTCACCTCCAGTAATGTAGCGCGGAGGAGTGGAACGAAGCATGAATGAGCGGTTGTCTGTTCTTCTCCATGTACATGGATCAGCAGTAGAGGCCAAGTATATAAGTACTTGACTGAACTCCACTATTCGTGCACGCAGAGCCATGTCACCTTCTCGCCGCTGCAGCATGGGAGGACGGCTGGTTCACGTGACCCTCCAGCTGGGGGATCCATGGTGGCTGACCGTCGAGCTCAAGGCAGAGAAGTTGAGAGCAGCAATGGCGAGATCCATGCCGGCCAACCGGGCAAAGAGGAGGTCGTCGGGGAGGGACACATCGGCAAGATCCGGTCACCACGCGACCTGAAGAGAAACAGTGATTTCCACAAGTTGTAGGCCAGCGGCGTGCTCCATCCCCTGCGATGGGGTGACCATGGCGGTGGCCACAGCTCCTCATGCTCGCCTCAATCTCGGCGACACACCCTTAGTGTAGGAGGCAGCAACGACCTCGATGAAATCATGGCCTCCATCCCGGAACGCATGAAGGACCTCGACCCCGTCGCTACTCCTCCCGCCTTAGCCGCACGCGGCAGCGGACCGTGGGTAGGAGGGCAGGCGGCGTCGCCTCGGCTGACGGCAGGGAGCAGCATTGATTTCGGGTAGGTGGCATCGCGAGGACGGCCGCGGCCGCGGGGAAGCACCCCGGTCATGCTGCCAGGCCAATCCTTCTCCTCCAATCCCCTATCCCCGAAGATTGCGCCGCCGCCCCGGTCGTGTTGTTTCCATATATTATGCCATTTTTTTCTGTACCTAAACAAACGTGGGTGAGCGGATGGCAGCGTTTTGGTCCGCCCTCTAAAATTGCTAAACGCACTTTTGGTGAGGATTATTGTTATAAATGAATTCAATCATGTCGCTCTAAATAAATGGATTCAATCATGTGACTCTAATTACTTCGGATTGTTATGTGCACACTAAGCGGGGTGCAGTTAGGAAAGAAAATGTTTTCTAATTAAAGTGATTGAGTGATTTAAGGTAAGGTTAATTAATTTAGATTTGATTTTTAGTGATTGTTAGTAAAGTATGATGCGTCTTTAAAATCTTTTATTTGTTTCCTTAAAATCTATTATTTGTTTCCTAAAGAAATTTGTAATAATGGAAGGTATCGGTTGATTTGAATAAGTTAGTAAATTTAAATCCGTGATTGCGTGCACGTTTGGAAAGTGCTGATTTGCAAGGAAAGAGCTGAGGGGTAAATAAACCGGTGAATAAGAAACCAGCATCGAAAAAAATCTACGACGGTTAACCTACGAAAAAAACCGGACGAAAGTGGTGGGACGAAAAAAAACCTGAAAGCGAGACTACCAACTACTCTATTAGGAGTAGAGATACTCACCACCGATCGACGGCGACAAGGACGCGAGATCAGTGAATCGTGTTGCTCGTTCCTTCCACATGACAATGCTTTGGGAATTTTTCTAGACGCTCCTGTTCAGCGCAGGGATGATGCGAGGAAGTGTGGTTCATCAGCTCTTGGCGTCTTCCGATCGATGCGCTGTTGCTTCCGTTCCATAATATCACCGACGTCTGCCTTCCTACTCGGGCCGGATGTTATCGAGTTGAGCAACAAGGGCTTGGGCCTTTCTCCCGTGGAGGAGGATTTATTCGTCACAGGCTAACTCCATCGAGGGAATTGATCAACACTAGTCATTCATCAACGAAGAACAACTTGCCTTTTTCTTTTTTAAAGATCGAGAAACTGGCTAGGGTTTCGTTGATTTTAGCAAAAAGCAGATGATAAAGTATGTAATCAAGTGATCAGTGGGATGAAAATTAGAGAGAGAAAAACAGCCTCCAAAAGCCCTCAGCTCATGGCTATGGCCCTGTTTAGTTCAGCTGTGGATTTCTAAAAGCAGCTGCGAAAAATCTGCTGTGGAAAATCTGATGTGAAAAAGATGTAGGTCATTTGGCAAACCAGCTGATACAGCTTTTTCAGATTTTGGCCCGTAACGGAATCAGATTTTGAAAAGCACATCCTGAGCTGCTTTCGCTTTTGGTTCAGATTTTGGCAGCGGATTTCTGAAATCTGATTCTACTGGGTTCGCACTTTGATTCAGATTTTGCTGCGCGGTAGCGAAATCCATTAATAAAACCTGAACCAAACAGAGCCTATATCTCACCTCATGACTCCAAACATGGTCTCTATGCATTTGGCGCCGGCTAGCCTCCATTGCTCCATATCCTGCCTGCATGCAGCCATGACATCCGTGGCACTTGGCATTTTTTTGAAAGTGCAGCTATTATTCTCCATCTAGGCCTGCCATTATACTAGGACAATCATGATTTCAGTTCCCTTCCTCGTGCCTAGATTAGCAGCCCTGATGATCTTCAGCATGAGGTCTGTCGTGGTTCTTCCTTGGTTCCAAATCCCTTGATCCAAGGCATTGCAACCATTCCACTTTTTGTTGTGTTCCAGATTGAGATCGAAACACGACAGTCCCAGGAGATAAGCAAATGACTCAAGGCTTCTCATGCACAGCGGGCAAAAATTGTTGTTTTCTCAGGGAATGGCTAGAAATCAGCCAGCTGACTTTTCATCTCTTGTCAATTAATTTTTCAGCCATTGAATGCGAAATCAAAGGGCCGTAGTTCATCTTTAACCTCCATCCCCTTGAGCCGTCAGCCAACACCGGCTGAATCGTCGGCCCCACCGCCCGCGGCCGGCGGCGCTGCCTCGCCGCCCCGCCCTCCCCGGAACCACCCCCTACAGCCGGTCCGTCGCCGCCCCGGCCATCCCTTTAGACCCCTCCCCCTCCCTCCCCCCTGCGCCGAGTTTTTTCTCCGCCGAATCCCCATGCCACCGCCCCACCACCGCCAGCAACCACCACCCCACCCTGAACCCTAAGATAGATAGTGGGGTAGCCTCTCCGGCGAGCCCCCCTCCC
>NC_057797.1:87670144-87839437 GCF_018294505.1 Triticum aestivum
CCCCATCCCCCACCCCCTGACAATTGACTGACCCAAAGTCGAATCAGTCAACTGAAGTGTAGCTAAATCGGTTTTCTCAACCTCTTGGTCTTGCCTGACGAATATCGATTTGAACTAGCATCATGGCTAATCGGTGAACTGCATGGCATAAACGGAACGCATAGAGTAAACACCCAAGCCATCGATAGCATGATATTGGCGCCGCTGATGGATCTCCAGAGCGATATGAATTCCTGCATGATAGCATTGACCTTGTCGTGACGTAAATCCTGAACCCAGCGATCCTCACACAGCGCAGCCACCATCGTCCTGTTCTTCCCGATTGAGTGATTGAATGGTTTGCGTACACCAGGAGTAAGGGGTGCAATGGAAAAAAATAGCGTGCTACAAGATTTGTGCTATTTTTCAAAATAGCGTTTTGCATAAAAAGGTCAAATGTGCCATAAAATTTGAGGCTTTCAATATTTGCAAAGGGACACTCCAAGTTAAACAGAGAAGCATACGAGGGCTATGCTCGGAGCATGTACACTCCTAATGTGTAAGGAAAGGGAACACTCCTAATAAATGAAGAAGCATTGGTGGCTGACTTGCCGACGCCGGCGACGTGGTTGACATTGGCACTGTCTTGCTGGAGATGGAGGTGTGGCCGATGCCGCTACTTGGAGGGGGGACGGAGAGAAGCTATTGCTACTGCTGCCTTCACTCACGAGTCAAGAACGCCACCATCGTTGGGCCCTCAGTCATGAGCTGGTGGGAAATTAGTGACGAGTTGACTAGGTTATGTTATATATGCGTTGCACTTGCCTCTAAGAAAGAGTAAGTTGGACCGTTGCGATGCGGTGATGCTTGATGGGCTGTTGTATGGTACACGCTAAAAGCTATAACGTTATTTCGTTTAGCGTCAAATAGCATGTAGCGCTATAACGGGCAAATTAGCTAAAACATAATATGGCCTTCCAAATATGCTATAGTGACGCTATAATGTCAAAATAGCGTGCTATTTTTTCATTGAGGGGTGCCGCCCAACCACGAGCAGTGTAAGAAACTCGTCGTTGCCGTGTTGCCGATCATGATGGCGGTTGTGTAGGCGAAGAGCACAAGGCCCTTCTTGTCGCACAATGTGTCGGTTCCCACCCAGGGCATGTCAAGCTGCTTCTAGGCAGCCAACGAAGTCTTCGCACGCAATGTCAGGGATGCCGAGGCCACCTTGATCCATCGGTGACATGATGGTCTGCCGGTTAACCTTACATTTGCTGTTGGAGAGCTCCTTTTCTTGAGCTCAATGGAGGAAGCGGCGACACACTTTGTCAATGTCTTTAATGAATTTCTTCGGAGCGCCAAGGACGATGAGCGTGAAGGACGGCATGACAGAGAGGACGCACCGAACTAGCACCCACCGTCTCGACGCTGGCATGAGGTGGTCCTCTGTAAGAAATATAAGAGTGTTTAGATCACTAAGTTAGTGATTGAAACACTCTTATATTTCTCTACGGATGGAGTAGAATGAACTCAAGGTGCACAATTACATTATATATACATCTTTTCAAATGTCACACATATTTTTGGAACATGTGATTTTTATTAAAAAAAGTCATGTACATTTTTAAATGAGTAAAATACATTGGAGGTCCTATAAGTATTTCAAATGTGTCAAGTAGGTCCTAAAAGTTTGAAATCGTTTACCACGGGTCCTATATGTGTATTTTACCCGTGACTTTTAAGACCTACTTGACACACTAGGAATACTTTTAGGACACGTGTCGGTGAATGATTTCAAACTTTGAGGACCTACTTGACACACTTGGAATACTTTTAGGACCTCAGTGTATTTTACTCTTTTAGAATTGTACGATAGATTAAAAAAAATCACGCAAACATTTTCTTATACACATTTTTGTAAATGCCACGAACATTGTTTTGAAGCATGTGAACATTTTTCTAACGAGACAAACAATTTATGAGTGACATAAACTTTTTTTTAATGTTTCAAACATATTTAAAATTTTAAGTAAAGTAATTTTGAAATATGGATTTTTAGGGGTATTTTGAAATATGGATATTTAATTGTTTCGGAATATAAACAAAAGTAGCCGGCCCACTACAGCGTCGCTAGAGGCGAGCGTTCGCCGTGTCTCGCTGCGGGCGAGACATATCCCCTCCCCTAAAACGACAAGCTCGACGCCGGTGACCCGGCGTGTCTCCTTCTGGCCGCCTTTTTTCGCAGAGCGGCGGGTGGCAGGGTGCGCCTCCGCCTCTCCGGCGGCGCAAGGGATGGCTCAGCCGTTTGGAAGTCACCTCTTCCTAATTGGACAGGTGCGCTCGCCTTATGGCCTCCGATTGTTGGCGCTTCCTCTGCGCACCTTTAATTCTCCGGTTATTTGCTCGCGGCGCGCCCGAGTGCCCCCCTGAATAGTTGTTTGGCGCCAAGGTCTAGTTTGGGAATAGATCTGCTATTTCCAAAATAAGAAGGCGTGGGTCGTATAGATCATAGCATAAATCTCCCCAGTTCGTCTGCTTATTGTGAGATGGGTAGAAATTTCAGTACTCGGGGGTGCTGGTCTGCTGGAGTAACCTCGAATTTACAGTGCCACTATGTGGTCCGTACTGCAGCATAACCGTTTAATCTCAGGCTCCCCCATCCCTGACCAGATTGCATGGTTCTTAGCCAGTTGAGCTAACAGGCTAACTGACGGAGAGCTTCAGTTCTGAACTGAAACGGGTGCTCATTGAATCCAAAATCAGATTCATCTTCTTTCCAAAACAGCCCTTTGTACAGCACTAATGCAACCATTATTTGCGATTTTGCGTTGCTCTCATCACGGCAAATAATGTTCACTTTATGTTAGGAACCTGCTACGATCTATCTTGACTAGTCACTTCAACAGATGAATTGTAGCAGTAGCATAGCAATTACAGGGGAGAGGTTACAGGAACAGGAAGAACAGAGATGAACTGGAGGTAGGGGAAAGAGAAGGGAGCCGCCGCCGTTCGTGCCTGATCCTACGCGGGTACCTCCTCGTGGCCTGCTTCCCTTGTATTTGTAGTGGGCACCCTGGTTAATGCACCACTGGGCTTGGCCCACGTACCACCGACGGGCAAGCCAATGGGTCCCTAACATCCCTCCCTTCTTGAAATGCGGCTTGCCCCCAAGCCGCTGACATGAGGAGCTCGCCAGGATCCCAGGGTGCTTGGAGGTTCTTGATCATGTTGTGGTCGCCGTGGTAGTTGTCGTGGTCGTAGCCACAGTTTAGGTGGATTTGAACTAGCTCGAAGAAGTGGTCGTGGTTGAGGTAGTAGTCGCTGTCATGGGGATCTTGGTAGAGGAAGGCAGAGGCGTCTTTGATATCCCTCCCTTCTTGAGGATCTACTTGTGCACTAGTTGATGCCATGTAGAAGCTGTGTGTTACATAAAGTCCAAGCACCAGGATAGAACGGCCTGGCAAGCATCTTGTTGGCTGTTGTAGTTGAGACTTGCACATAAGAGCAACAACAGAAAATGGCAGAGTTGCGCCCATAGCAAGGAACTCTTCCCACAGGTGCGCTTGTCGAGTCAACTCCAGTAACAAGAACACCGCCGGTCCTCCGGGGTCCCAAAACATGCCCATCTGGTACATGCCCATGTCGAACTCCCATATACATATGGCAGAGACGAGAGGAAAAAGAAAACACTTGCATTGAGCATCACCATCTTATTGAAATAGAGCCCCAACACCCATTTCTGAAAAGAGCCCCACTCGAAGATGCTAATAACAGAAGCACAAACTTCATCTGATTTCGGATATCTTGTACCAGAACCAACCTCAAAGCAATCCCACAATTCATGATAAACCTTGGTTGATATAAGATGCTGACACTCACAAGTTTCTGAAGCTTCAGTACTGGGCATAGTTCTGAAATTGATAATAATTTCCACGCTTTCCAGTTGCTGTACCAGATAGCGATGCATCTGATCGCCACCAGCCTGTATACTTGAACATATAGGAACCACCAATTGATGTAATGAATCATCGACAAGTATAGTAAGGACACAAAGAATGGCCGGACTGGTGTTCATATATAATTTCAGAAGTCCTGAATCAGTATCAGTTGTCCGACAATTGATCCCATTGAATCTCTGGTTGAACCATGCATCACCCCATATGCTTTCAAATAGAACATATACCCAGCGCAGATGGATGCTCCAGCCTAGACAATTTATGCGCTTTACTGCATCAGTTAGCAGTCCCCTCTTGTGGACACTGCCAAGAGGAATTAGATTATGTGGCCCACCATTCTCCAGCTTCCTCTCGAATGTACACTTCTCCATACAAAAATCATAGGCATGAGCACAATGGTGAAAATATTCAGCACCTTCCAGTTGCCGCACCATACAACAGGAATAAGACTGCAGACTCTTGTATTTAACTTGGTCTGTATGCATTGTTTCTGAACCCTTCTTTTCATGTTCAACAATATATGTTACTTGATCTGGTCGACGCCAAGACTGCTACCGTGCACCATGTAAATAACTGAAGGGCTCTTCCATGGGAATTAGTACAGAACAACAAATAGGCTGAACCATCAAGCATGCCAAGAGGACATATGGATTACCACATTGTTCAGAACTGCAATGTCTAGTAAAATGGCCACTCCCTTGAAATTCCTCTAGATTGAAATATGACCACTTCATTGTCAATCTCATGATTTGAACTATCCCTTCAACTAGAAACTGTACTGCCTGACAATTACAGAAAAAATATGATCTTGATAGGTTCCACTGGGCATTCTTTTGACTGAACCTGAACATCGGCTGGGCATCTTGAGCACAAAATTCATATGAGGACTGCACAATAAACACAACTAGCCTCCGTTCTGTGGTACCCAAGGTCAGATCATATATTAATTGCATTAACAGAACACCAATATTGCTTGACAGCTCTACGAACATAGCATCCAGTTTCTGCACACTCCGAAATAGATGCACCTCCACACTAGCAAGACCTGAATGATGCAGTTCATAAGCAATAGTACGAGAACATCCACAGAGTTCCGCAAGCCAATTATTGTCATGAAAGAGCGTGACAAGCTTACTGAAACTTGAACCATCATGTTTCAAACACGTCAAGCACAAGAACAGACCAGGGAGTATCCTTATGCGATGCCCGTTGAGATTGGACCACCGCTTCCATGTATTGCACACAAGGTTTCCAACATGACTTAATTCCATCAGGAAGGTACTACTAATCAAACTACTGTTATGCACTTGGAGAAACAGAAACGGATGTGCCCTGAACATCCATGTATGAGGGTCATGCACAGGAGGTACGTGGAAATTGCAATGGGCAACACAAGCACGACAGACTTCTGATGGCACCTTTATTGCAAACGAAGGCCACGGAGTGGGTCGAATCTCATTCCTATCTGCTATATGATTTGACAGAAAGGATGGCCACGGCATGAATCGTACCTCATTCCCATCAGCAAGATCCCTCCAAAACGATGGCCACGGCGTCGGCCGTAGCCTCATCCACTGCCACCAGACTTGTTGAAACGCCATTGCCATCAGCGAGAGCTTAGGTGTGTCGGGAAGGCAGGAGCGCGGGTACTCCGCAGTCAGTAGTATGGGCGCCGCAGGTGCAACAATTTTGTTGGCGTCGTTGTACACGACTGTTGTCACCAGAGAGAATCGCCGGGTGAAAACATCGGTGATGATCACCCCAGGAGCGGCGTCCTCCTCAATGACCGTGTGCGAAGGAAACTGCTCAACTTCCTTGTCATTCCGGATGACGGTGAGCTCGGGGAAGACAACAGTGGTGGCGTTGAGGTCGATGGCAAGGTCGTGGCAGACGGTGGTGGAGGGGACGCCGGGAAAGATGGCGAGCTCGGTGACGACTTCTGGAATTGCCGCCACCAATGTGTACTCGTCCGTGCCCGCGACTGGGACGCGGCAATCGCTGTCAAGGGAAGACTTGGGGGATGTATCGTGGCCGTGAGGCGGCGTGCTGGTGCTGGCCGCCGCAGGGATGTCGATGGCCCCGACGGACTTGCCGTCATGACCAGAGATGGCCGCGGTGGAGTTGGTGAGGTCGATGGCGGTGTCACGGTTGTCCTTGACGACGGTGGGCGAAGTAGACGCTGGGGCCGGCAACACGTCGAGTGTAGCGCACCACATCTGCAGGCGACAACACCGGTAGTAGATGCAGCGGCCATCCCAGTATGCGAATGCGTGCGCCGAAGTGAATCGGACATCTGCCGCTACAAAAGGCTCTCCATCCTCTGATTTTGTTTGGGGATACACCACCAACTGCTCTACACCAAAGGGAGCGAAGAGGGAATACAATACATCGGTAGTGATAGGGTAAATCGCTTGCTCCACGACCATGCTGAGAACTTGATCTGAGAACATTTGGTGGCTAGTCATTCTGTCGAACAGGAAGAAGGCAATGACTAGCGAAAAAAAAATTGGGGCGGAAAGGATGGTGGACTGGCTCTGATAGCAGATGTTAGGAACCTGCTATGATCTATCTTGACTAGTCACTTCAACAGATGAATTGTAGCAGTAGCATAGCAATTACATGGGAGAGGTTACAGGAACAGGAAGAACAGAGATGAATTGGAGGTAGGGGAAAGAGAAGGGAGCCGCTGCCGTTCGTGCCTGATCCTACGCGGATACCTCCTCGTGGCCTGCTTCCCTTGTATTTGTAGTGGGCACCCTGGTTAATGCACCACTGGGCTTGGCCCATGTACCACCCACGGGCAAGCCAATGGGTCCCTAACACTTTACTCTTTACAATTGTCTGATCAGTAGTACTAGAATTTGGCAGTGTGCGATGTTCATCATACTAATCTGTTCAGTTCGTGGTTTTCTGAGATTGGTACTCTGGAGAGTGTAGTTAATGGCCAATTGTAGAAATGTCAATACTTTCAATATTGGAAAATTTACCATGTTATTAGGTTATTCTAATTTGGGAACCTCCTCCCACCCAGCCATGACCGAGGTTCTCTCCTAGTCAGGAGGAGCAGTATTAGCCAGTTGAGAAATTAGCAGACTCACACACCGACAATGCGCAAGTAACTTGGCATTTCACATTGAGATCACAAAGCAAACTCATCTTCTTTCTCCATGGTCTTGCAACGCAAATACAACCATTATTTACATTGCTTTTATCATGGCACACAATGTAGACTTGCCAAAACAAACCAACTGTTTTATATCAAGCCAAATTCATGGGATATCCCTGGATTGCAATCAATACCCCACCACTATGTTGAGCAAATTGACAGTAGTACAACATCATCCAAATACATGCATGTTTAGGTGATAGTGACACTGCTGATGCCTTGTCGCCACTCATGGCCCATCAGCTCCTTTGCTCTTGCCACGAGAGCAGAGAGAGGCACACTGTGCTCCATCAGTCCTGCGTCGCCCAAGAAGAACCTGTACTTTTCAGCCCTTGAAGGTGTATGTTCTACCCGCAGCAGTGCTTCCATCATCCAGCATTTATTAAAGCAGTCGGTGTAGCTAGGATTGCACTCCATTATGTGTATGGCATGTTCAACTATCACCCTCCTGATTCCCGGACAATGAGCAGTAGGTGTCATATTTGAGTTAAGTGCACAGACAAGTCTGTTTATAAATCTTTCTTTAATCTGACCATGCTCAAGTTCACGCTCAAAGTCTCCAGGAATGGCATGACATATTTGTGAACTAAGGCCAACAAGGACCTCTAGTTCCGCCCCTTCTGCATCCATTATTCCTTCCAAGACCTATAATAGAAATAGTTAAGTGATGTAAACATAATATGGCAAACTTCTGCTGCATCTGAACCTATATATATATGGTCAGGTGGTAATCCAAGATGATGCCATGTCGCCATCTATTTCTCTAGTTATGTTATGTATATTTGGCAGTTCATACTTCTTACTTCTTATTACTCTCAACATTGAAATGACTTAGTTGCATGACATAAACTATATCATGAATGATGTGCATGTCCGTGCCAAGAAATGTCCATAGTTAGAAAAAAAATGAATTCATGCATTTTTCTTTAACAATTTGTGAGATAGGAAATGCCGCAACTGTTAAGCTTCATGCACTAGCCAACGCGACAAAAAATTTGAACTGATATGAAAAAGGTCAGGCAATCCACATATACACTTCAACACCCCCTCTCACGTGCGACGCGGAAAGTCAACACATGGATAGACTCAGAGGTATGGCTCAAGAGGCCTATACATGGACAAAGGGGAGCAACGACAATCTTTTGGATAAATTGCGAAAGCCAGGACTCGAACTTAAGACAATGGGCTCTGATACCATGTGTAAGCTTCATGCACTAGCTAATGCAACCAAAAGTCCGAACTAGTGAAAGAGCCTAGGCAATCCACATATACACTTCAATAGCAACAACAGGTGCAACATCTAATTTTACTTGTCAGGGCTCACCTCTCGCAAGATGTGAGAGAACTCCTTCAGTTCGGAGTTGTTGAACTTAGGTTGAGCATGCATGCACATACTTCGCAACAAGCTTGCTGCTACGTACCTGTACATGTCCCCATGGATCATAAATGCGAGCTCCTTGATGAATACATACCCTGGTTCGGCTAACATAACCAAACAGTTATTCGCACTGTCCATTGCTAGCACTGCCAGGGCTTGCCCGGCGACCTTTCGTAACTTATCTGAATATGTACTTGAGGCTGCTTCTCGGTTAAGAAATGCATGCATCAACCTGCTAATGATCACCCGAATCTTCCCGATCTCGTCCCTTGTGTTTGCATCCATGGAAATGTTTCTAAGGATTTCTGTTGTTAGCTCCCTAAGTTCTTGGCTGCTCCCACTGTCTTCCAAGATCGCTGCAAGGTTGCTCAAAAGGAAGGGATGTTCTGAAATCTCCTGTCGCAAAGTTACCCCAAACTTCCCTCGAGTACTTGCAAGTCTTCTCAGCAGTTTCAACGATGAACCTTTCAGCAGTGCCTGGTCTGTCTCACTAATATTGGTCATGTCAGTTCTGTTGCTTGTGAAATCTATGATCTTTGAAATGAGGCCTGTTGATCTGTTGATTTCTACACGGTTCTCAATATCAAAGCTAGCAAGAGTGTCAAGAATTAACATGCCCAGTACAGGGAGCAGATCCTGGTCCGTTGATGGCTCCTCCTCTGGAATATACCAGCATTTGGTATCTGCTTCCAGCATCTGAGTGTACATGAGTTTTGTCCATCCATGTTAGATGGCTCCTCCCTTGGAACCAAACAATATACTGCCATCTGTTTCAACCATTTAAGCATGGGTGTCCTCTGTTCGTCCATGGCAACTTGCTGAATCAGGGTATCTTGTTCTGCCTCTAGGCTACCAATGTCTAGGAGAGGATCCTTTATTTTCTGCTGGTGAACAGTATCAAGAAGTGAGGCTATGAGCTGCATTGCCCCAGGGACAGAGACAACTCGGAGGCTACCAGCAAGCTCAGCTATGACCTTCGCGGCAAATGATCTAATATTTGCATCTCCTTCACTTGTCCAGCCCAACATGTTGAATAAGACAGTTACTGTCTTCGTGGAAGTCGCTAGTTTTGAGATGGCTTTGGTCTTGATAGGTTCATTTTTTAGGAAAATGTGCAACATGCGAAGTCCATAGAGCTGCATCTTGGGTGAGTCTGACTTTAAAGAATCCATTGCAAATGCGATGAGGCTGATCTTCTTTCGGGCAAACACAGCGCCGTCCATGCATTTCTCAAAGGCATAGGCATAGTACAAATTGACATATTCCACTGCCCGGGGACCTCTGAATCTAGCACCACGGGCGAGGCATCTCAGGAGGATGCATGAAAAGACATCAAGGATGCAGGCAACAATGTAAAGTATTCCCTGGCCAAGCACCATCCCGTAGAAGATATTGAGAGATGGCACGAGGTTTGTCTTGTCCCCAAGGATTTTCTTGTCAACATGTTCATCATGGCCGTAGTAGCTTTGTGCTTTAAGGCGTACTAGTGCCAGCACGATGCGCAATACTGCTGCTGGAATCTGGAGGTTTCCGAATGACACTATTACTACTAGGCCACATAATTTAAATATGAGAATCACAATCCATCCGACGCCTTCAAAAGTGAACACAAACATCGCTACTGCAGCTAGCATGCACAAGTTTAGAATAACTCGACGCCAATATATTATTCTCCTGCCGAGAGTCAAGTCTACTAGTTTCATGATACCTGGGAATTGCAGCCTGCTGATTGTCGCTAGGAGCACGACCACAAATAATACCAGATACATTGTCAGCTTGGCGATTGAGTTTTTGAAACTGAGTTTGTGAATGTTGAAATCCTCATCGAAGCTATATGGTGCAGAGGGACCAAGCAATAGGACTGCAACAACTGGGCTCCATAATGACATCGCACGGCATAGCAGATTGCATATGAGTAGTCGTGCAGCTCCTGGAAACAGAGATGGGCTAATCGCAAGCACTGCCAAGGGCAAAGCTGGTATTTGTATTGTTGCATACTTATTCCAGATTAGAATGCACACTAGGACATTGGAAAAACATAACACCAAGATCATAGCATTCCAGCTAAGAGACTTGAAAGAACCTCTGGAACGGAAGAACAATCGATAATCCAGGTTATTGTTGCGGCTGAACATCCTGAAATAAATACAAGATGGTATAATTAAACAAAAAGGCAACATGCAATCCACAATGCAAGGATGACATATACATGTATTTAAAATACAACAAGAATTCTGAAATTACCCGAATACAGCTCTAGACTTTGAGTGCCAAACATGTACAACTGGGGACGTATTGTTTCCATATATATTTTGTTTGAGTTAGTATTGATGGTTTGACAAGACCCTGACAGGGGTAAATTTACCTATTCTAAGGCTTGCAGCAACTTTCTGGGTCCTTTGAAATAGTAAAAATGACAACTGCTTCAAAAGAATGTACTGCAATTAACCTAGAAGATATGCTCCAACGGAAAATTCATGTTTTATGCTGGTATAACTCTTGTTTCTTGATTGGACTTTGAGCAGTTTATCTCCAAGGTTTTAAGTAGTGGATGTCGGGTTGGCAATGGGTTGACTTTGGTGTATCTACTAATATAGGATATCAAACAATATGCCCAAGTACTGGCCAGGAATGTTGTGAGTGGAGAGTTGGGGATGTGTTTGTTGGCAATTTTAGAAAGGAGGCGCTTGCCCGACTTTAACTAACTGAAGCCATTAAATCGTTTGCAACAAATAGTACCAGAAACAAAGAATGAAAAATGTTCGATATAGACCCAACGGGGCGAAGGCAAGGCTGCCAACATAACGGGAGGCGTTTGTTGGCAATTGATGAGCCCTAAGACCTAAGCAGTCATCTAGTTCAGGTTGCATGCATGTAGCATCTGAAGGAGAGGAACATCCTCCTCTTCAGCGACATAGGATTTGTGCTGCAGCTAGGGGGGAAACGGATCGGATGCGGATGGGATACTGCTCTTCCAACTTCCATTTTCATATTTTCAAAACAAATACAAATGCGAATACGGATGTTATTGGATGCGAATGTGGTGAGGATGTTACTTGAATACGGATACACATTGGTTGTTTACTCAATTCGGAACGAATACAAATAGTAACGGCATATTAGTTAAATAAAATAAGTCAATAGTTATGTGACAACAAATAATCAACTTGCAACATACAGTAAGCCAATTATAGACAGGTTTATGAATAAATACTACTATGATGCGTACTAATTTCTAAGTTTAGTCATACAAAAAGTAAAGTTTGACCACTTCTTAGGCTTGTATGTTGGATAATTGGCATATTGGGACAAGTATTTCTCAAATTAGTTCACGTAATTTTATTTGGATACGGATATATCCATATCCATATGCATATTTGTGTCAAAATTCCATACCATATTTGTATTTGAATTTGCAAAATAAATCCGGACACCTTCCATTTCCATTTCCAATTTAGTTCGGATGCGGATGTTTCGGATATGAATAAGAATTTTCTCGAATACAAATATCGGCTATTTTGAATTATCCACGGCCACTTTCAACCCCTGGCCGCAGCCAATTGTCAGGCAATATACAAAACCTATAAAATATCTGTATTTTGGGCAATACATATATCGGGACAACTGTACTGGACATCAGGAACTGTACTCTGCGCATGCATGTGGGCTCTTTAGTTTTTGGCTTTGTTCCTCTAAGAGGACAAGCTAAACTATTTACTGGATGGAGCTTATTAAACATAAAGATCACTTCCTGGCTTTGTGGAGGTTTGAGATTGGGAATGGGGAAAGTGTAAGATTTTGGGAAGATAGGCGGATTAATAATAGAGCCCTGAAGGATGTCTTTCCTAGGCTTTATAGCATATGCTTTGATACGAAAAATCGGTTAAATATATATTTGATAAAGTTTTGGATAATGTTGCCTTCCGAAGAACCCTATATGGGGATTCTTTGGAACTTTGGGACCACATTAAAGACAGTTGTCGGAGTGTGGTGCTAAATAATGATAGAGATAATATTGTTTGGACCCTGGACAGAAAAGGGATATACACTGTTAAATCTTATTACAGATTTCTGATTGAGAATAGGGTCAAATATCCACATAAGTTCTTATGGAAGACTAAAATGCCACCTAGATTGAAAGTCTTTATGTGGGTAGTATTGAGAAACAGTATTTTGACTAGAGATAATTTGATTCGTAGAGGGTGGGTTAGAGAGAAAACTTTCCCCTTTTGCATGCAAGATGAGAGTGTGGACCATCTGTTTTTTAAGTGTTCTATGGCAAAAATGATGTGGAATGTTACACAGTTTGCTTTTAACTTGAAACAAGTTTCTGATAATTTGCATGATCTATTTGGGGTATGGTTGAAACAATTTAACAAAGATGAGAAATCCCTCGTGACTGTAGGGATTGCAGCTGTCTTCTGGATAATTTGGAAGCTTAGAAATAGGGTGGTTTTCGATAAAAACAGGGTTTATGATCCCTGTGTACCAATGAATCTGATGATCAAGATGCTTCATGATTGGCTTATATTGCAGATAAACCCAAGAAGACGAAGAATAATGACGGAGGGCATAAAAAAAGTTGTACTAGTGGCAGCAGAAATCTTCAGGGCGGTGCTGGGATGGAGAGCCGTTCGCAGGACTGCGGCGACGTGATCTTCTGAAGTTTCTTCACACTGGTGAAAGCCTTGTGGGAGATTTATTCTGTCATCGATCTATACATGTAGCTCCTGTCTTATTTCTTCAGTCTGAACTGTTGGGGGTTATGCTACTAGTTATCGTTTGTTCTGAACTTGATGTTCTGGTTGTTTTTGCTTGAGTCGTCCTGGAGAACTCGGCTTGTGGGATTTCTCAGGGCTGTGCTGGGTGGTTGCGTTTTGCGTTTGTGAAACCTAGTCAGTTTCTTAGATTGGGTAAAAATCTGCACTTCAAAGGACGGAGGCTGTGGGATTGGCTCTTTTGCATCTTCAAGGAGTGTGCATCGTAGGATTTGGAGAGAATTTCTTATTTAACATTGTCTTAAAATTGGATGCCCTATTTAACACCGAAAAAATATTTCTTCCCTCTATGACATCAACTCTAAATTTTGTTCCCAATATAACACATATGTACAATATTTAAGCTAACGGTGTTAAATTATGTATGAAATGACAATTTTGCCCTCAAACATCTAGCCAATCTGCCCCTATATTTCTGTGTCATATTTAAAGGTGGGATAACACGAGTCGGTGTGGCCAAAAGGTTGTGCTAAAACTAATTTGCCTAAGCTTACCTGATAGGCTGATAGGCCAGGCTCTAGTGGTACGTGGGCACGGCGACAAGAAGTGTTCTGTAATTTGTATGCAAGTTGGAGTTTAGCAGACTGTGCCGCACCTGCCGGAGCCAGTGGCAGCACGTCGTGTTTTCGTTCGTTCCGCCGGGAGAGCGGAGTTGATCGATCCAGCAAGCTAGCCTTTCACATGTACGTGTGTCACGTACGGCTAGACGTGCGTGCACTGATTAATGAAGCAGCGAGCTTTTGAACGTACGTGTGCAGCCCTTCGATAATTTCTTTTAGCGTTCTATAAAACTAGCAGAGGCACCGGGGAAAAGAGATTTTGGTGATATACTAGTGCCAAGGGTAGTATTGTCATTTCAAGCGCCATTTAACACTGTTAGCTCAAAAAATTGACGAAAGTGTTATATTGGGAATAAAATTTAGAGTCAATGATAGATAGGAAAGAAATATTTTGGCAGTGTTAAATAGGGAATTCAATTTTAAGATAGTGTTAAATAAGGAATTCTTTCTATGATTTGCTCCTGTAATGTAAGTTGGCAATGGCCTGGTGTCAGTTGTAAGACTTGGTGATTTCTAATAATGGAAATCATAGAGGAACCTCTCTTTCTCAAAGAAAAAAACACTACCTACTGGATCACCTTTTCTTTTCTTTTGCAAGTGCGGCACCGTTTTGTTTCACTTATAATCGAGAGAATATAGCTGTAAAGGCCGCCATCTTATTATTTGCTTCATCAAAGAAAGAAAAAACATACCTGGCGGCTTCCAGGAAAACTATGGTTATCGTAAACCAGAAGTCATCCTACCGGCGGAGCTCAGCCGGGTAGCCGCCGAGCAGGACGACGGTTGCCCACGTGAACGCCAGCGTGCCCAGCGCGTTGCCAAACCTTTCAATCAGAGCGACCAAGTGCACGAAGCGATTCAGCAGTTTCTCCGGCGCGGTGGACATGCCGGCACGCGCCGCCGGCGGCGCCGGCATCTGTATGCGGTGCTCGGCGAGGACTTCCGCCATCGCTTCTCAAGGCGTAGGCGAGCTCGGCGAGCAATGGCATTTATTGATCCGCACGATGGTGGAGTCTTAAGTTATGCAACCCACTAAAGCTGCACCAAGTCAATTAACCGAAATGATTTTTTTTGCGGGGAATTAACCGAAATGATTGAATGAGAATGTTAGCATATACTCATATCTTCTACTCCAGTAATGTACTAGTACAGGAAGTTAATAGCTACTTGCGCTATTCTAAATCTGGCTTTGCCAGTTGTATCGCCCCGGTTGTACAAAAGTCAAAGCCTCTTCTCATTTGGATGTACGTGCACGGGTAGACATGTTTAACTCACATAGAAAAAGCCTGCTGCCTTGTGCATGAATTGGTCGCCAAACCCGTTGTCCAGCCCTTGTAGCTACAATTGAAGAAAACAGTGTACAAAAGTAAATTACCATGACCAAGCACACTAATACATATGTAGGCTAATCCAAGAGAGTATCTCTCATCATAGTCATAACTGTTCTTGTCTGGGGACACATGTACATTCCATTTTGGTGTCATGTACTGCTATTTCTAATTGATCTATATCTACTAAGATACAAAGCACCCAAGATTTGAAGCCTTTTGATGCGCCGAGGGCTATAGGGGTTGCAGGGCGTCACCTGTAAGGGTGTGTGTCATTGGTTGAGGGTTTTTTGTCTGTTTTTTGGGTCTTCTCTTTTCTATTTTTTAATTTTCCTTTTCAGATTTTAATTCATGAACATTTATTAAAATTCGTGAGCATTACAAAAATTATGGATATTTTCTAAAATTCCAAAATATTTTTAAAAAACTCATGAACTTTTTCAAATTCATAAATATTTTTAAAGTTTATGAACATTTTTTAAATTTGTGAGTTTTTTCAAATTTATGAAAAATTGAAATTCATTCATATGTTAATTTTCTAACCTTTTTTAAAATATTCCTATTTTCAAAATTTTGCAATACTTTTAATAATCCAAGGTATTTTGGATCCAATGAATTAAGCAGATAACACATGGAGGATCTGTAGGGGTTAAGCTAATGGTGTAGAAGGCAACTTCTTTGTCACAAGGAAAGGGCATAGGCAGGGGGACCCCATCCCCCCCTTACTTTTTAATCTGATAGTAGATGTTCTTACTAGGATGCTATATAAAGCAGCCCAAAATAATCTGGTTAGTGGGCTTTGCCCTGACTTTCTTCCAGGAGGTGTCATCTGCCTCCAATATGCAGATGACACCATGCTTTTCTTAGAAAATAATCTGGAGAAAACTAACAATATGAAAATGTCCTATACTGCTTTGAGCAAGTCTCAGGCATGAGGATCAAATATGCCAAGAGTGAACTAATCATTTTGGGAATGGATGCAGACAGATCTGCATCCTTTGTTGACATTTTTGGTTGCACCATAGGGAAGCTGCCTATTAAATATCCCGCGATCCCACTCCATTATGATAAACTAAGGAGAGAGGACATCCGGCCTATCATAGACAAAAATTTAAAAAGGATGGTCGGCTGGAGGGGAAAACTCCTGTCCTACTCTGCTAGACTTACTCTAATTAAGGCATGCCTCACTAACATTTCGGTATACCTGCTCTCCTTCTTCAAATTCCCAAAGTGGGCACTAGATTTGATAAATACTCAGCTAGCCCATTGTATGTGGAATGATTTTGAGGGGAATAGGAAACTACACTTGGCTAACTGGCACCTAGTGTGTATGCAGAAAAGCATGGAGGTTTGGGAGTGCCCAACCTTAGAGATGTTAACTTGTGCCTACTAGGGAATTGGGTAAAAAGACATATTAAAGATGAGGGCAACATTTGGAGGACTATTGTTGATAAGAAATATATCAAAAACTCCCCAAACATTTTTGCTAGCAAAACCCCCAACCCGTCTAAATTCTGGCAATGGGTGCTTTGGGCCTGTGTAAAGATATGAAATTTGGTTATAGATGGCAGGTAGGCGATGTAAAGAAAATTAACTTTTGGGAAGATATCTGGTTTGGCACTTCCCCCCTCTCTATGCAATTTTGGCCAATCTACACTATTTGTGAACAACACTGTCACTCTCTTTGAGGTGTGGGATGGGAACACTATTAAACTGTCTTTTAGGAGAACCTTTTCTGATAAGCTGCTGGAATCCTAGATGTGCATTGAGTAAATCCTCCATAGCGTCTCTTACACCGGAGATGATGATGCTCTCATCTGGCAGCATGACTCCAAGGGGGTGTATACAACCACTTCCTTATATAGTATTATCAATTTTAGAGTGGTTCAACCCATCTATATCCCCTCTGTTTGGTCTGTGGTCTCCCCCCTAGAGTCCAAATTTTTCTCTAGCTATTGGCACACAACAAGCTGATGACTAGATATAATTTGGAAAAAAGAAATATGGGAAAACCTTGCGCTGATCATGAGAGTATTGATCACCTTTTTTCAGTTGTGTTGTTGCTAAAAGCATCTGGAAAGATGTCTCTATTTCCCTTGATATACCTGTTGGACAAGACTATCTGTCTGTAGCTAGATTTTGGCCTGCTAGCAAGAAACATTGTGCTTGTATCACGTGGGGGATCTGGAAAAATTAGAAATGCGGATGTGTTTGAAAATGCTATCTAGTCTGATGTTAAACATGTTTGGAGACGAATCCTCTAGATGATCAGGAAATGGAAGATTCTGTTCAAGGAGGACTACCTTCCAAGATAGATGCCTTCATCCAATGGGTCTCGACAATGCTCCAAACCCCCTTTCGGTGACAATGGGATAACAAGTTTGGACCCGACAGGGGTGCTCACTAGGCTCACTCTGGGCGAGCTTGGGGCGTTGAGCATCCCCCCTTCTGCCAGGAACAGGAAGCTAACCATGCTCAACCCGTCCACACCACAGGAACTGCCATAGTCTTCGGAGCCTTCACCTCTAAAGAAGACCAAATTCAAGACAGGGGCGCTGGAGGATCTGGCCCTGGGCCTCGAAGTTACCTGTTAAAATCTAAGGAAAGTCGTATGTAATAGGAACCTAAAACAATTAGTATCTCTATCCCCTTTTGCTCCTGCTTTTGAGCAAAACTTGGGACGCGGTTTCCATGCGGCGGTTCAGCTGCTTTCCTCAGTTTCTTTTATTTTCTACTATAGGTAGCTCCATAACAAAACCTGAGTTTCTTTGTGAACCTTTTTCGCTGGTTTCATATATAAATATGGAACCGGGAGGGCTTTGCCCCTCCTGATGCTCTAAAAAAAGCTCCACTTCACCTCTCCTTCGATACTTCTAGGGCCAAAAGGCGAGTGGTGTAGCCACTGGCGAGGAGCACACGGCACTGTAGGATGCACTTCAAATGTTCGTGTTAATGCGTCAACGAAAACTATTTTGTGTAGTTTCGTATTTCAGTGCAAGCACAATCAACTCTTTTTAACCGCCCAATGCCCAGCTGATGTGTCTTCGTGTCTTCTACCTCCTCCGTCCATAATATAAGACCATTTTGAAGGAAATATGCCCTAGAGGCAATAATAAAGTTATTATTTATATTTCCTTATATCATGATAAATGTTTATTATTCATGCTAGAATTGTATTGACTGAAAACTCAGTACATGTGTGAATACATAGACAAACAGAGTGTCACTAGTATGCCTCTACTTGACTAGCTCGTTAATCAAAGATGATTAAGTTTCCTAGCCATGGACAAAGAGTTGTCATTTGATGAAAGGGATCACATCATTAGAGAATGATGTGATTGACTTGACCCATCCGTTAGCTTAGCACTTTAATCCTTTAGTTTACTGCTATTGCTTTCTCCATAACTTATACATGTTCCTATGACTATGAGATTATGCAACTCCCGAATACCGGAGGAACACTTAGTGTGCTCACTAGTAGAAAAAGGGCCTTCAGTCCCGGTTCATAAGGGCCTTTAGTCCCCGTTCTGGAACCGGGACTAAAGGGTCGGTACTAATGCCTATCCCTTTAGTCCCGGTTCAATCCAGAACCGGGACTAAAGGGCGCGGCCACGTGGAGCTCCACCTTTAGTCCCGGTTGGAAATTTTATGATTTTTTTTGAATTTTTTTGAATTTTTTTTATTTTCAAATTTCTGAATTATTTTAACCTCTAGTCTGTAATCACCACCCCTCATCACTTCTCAATTTAACCTCTAATCACCCCTCATCATTCCAAATCATCTAACTTCCCGAAGGGTCACCCATCCTCCCACTCCCCCTGCCTGAGCACGCTTAACTTCCGAGTTCTATTCTCCCTCGCTCCAAGTCTGCACTTGTTGTTTTCCTAACAATACTAAGATGTCAATCCTATTAACCTTCAGGAATTTTGCTTGAGCATGAAGTGACACATTTCATAGTTTTATTTTGAAACTATTGTTTTAAAAAACAATAATTATTTAGTAACACTAATATTTCTTGAATAATTAGTTTGACCATTGTTTGACCACAGTTTGACCAGATTTGACCAAAATTGAAATAACAGAAATAATTATTTAGTAACACTAATATTCTAGAATAATTAGTTTGACCATTGTTTGACCACAGTTTGCCCACTGTTTCAATTTTTTTTTATTTTTTCACTCTAGATCTTAAAAGCCCCGTAACTTTTTTCTATTAGGTTTTTGAGGATTTTGAAAATGTTTAACGGGGTTCCCCCTTATAAATTCGGATGTAACTTTTCGAGTAGATGATTTTTCATATAAAAAACTTTTTCATCCGAGTTAGTATGCAAAAGTTATGCCCATTTTTACAAATTTCAGAGAGATTTTGCAAATAAAGTCAAAGTTCACATTTGCAAATTTTCCTAACAACTAGACCACATATCACATGGGAAACTTATTTTCTTTTATTTTTTTTGACATTTCCATCATTTTCTTTTATTTTTTTTAAAACTGAAAAGGCGATCCAGGGGGGTAGAGTTTGAAAATGGGACCTTTAGTACCGGTTCGTGGCACGAACCGGGACTAAAGGTCTCAACCCCATTAGTCCCGGTTCGTGCCTCAAACCGGGACTAAAGGTCTAATCTTTAGTCCCGGTTTGAGGCACGAACCGGGACCAATGGTTGTGGGCCAGGAGCGAGGCCCATTGGTCCCGGTTCATCCCACCAACCGGGACCAAAAGGTCCAGATGAACCGGGACCAATGGCCCACGTGGCCCGGCCGGCCCCCTGGGCTCACGAACCGGGACCAATGCCCCCATTGGTCCTGGTTCTGGACTGAACCGGGACTAATGGGCTGACCCGGCCTGGACCAAAGCCCTGTTTTCTACTAGTGGCTATCAAATGTCACAACGTAACTGGGTGACTATAAGGATGCTCTACAGGTGTCTCTGATGGTGTCTGTTGAGTTGGCATAGATCGAGATTAGGATTTGTCACTCCGTGTATCGGAGAGGTATCTCTGGGCCCTCTCGATAATGCACATCACTATAACCCTTGCAAGCAATGTGACTAATGAGTTAGTTACGGGATGTTGCATTACGGAACGAGTAAAGAGACTTGCCGGTAACAAGATTGAACTAGGTATTGAGATACTGACGATCGGATCTCGGGCAAGTAACATACCGATGACAAAGGGAACAACGTATGTTGTTATGCGGTTTGACCGATAAAGATCTTCGTAGAATATGTAGGAACCAATATGAGCATCCAGGTTCCGCTATTGGTTATTGACTGGAGATGAGTCTCGGTCATGTCTACATAGTTCTCGAACCCGTAGGGTCCGCGCGCTTAATGTTCGGTGACGATCGGTATTATGAGTTTATGTGTTTTGATGTATCGAAGATAGTTCGGAGTCCCGGATATGACCACGGACATGAAGAGGAGTCTCGGAATGGTCGATACATAAAGATCGATATATTGGAAGGCTATGTTTGGACAGCGGAATGGTTCTGGGTGAGTTCGGGCATTTACCGGAGTACCGGGGGGTTACCGGAACCCCCCTGGGAGTGTATGGGCCTTAATGCGCCTTCGTGTGATAGAGGACAAGGTGGCCTAGGTGGGGGCGCCCCCTCCCCAAGCCCAATCCTAATTGGGGGGGGGGGGAGGGCGGCCCCCTTTCCTTTCTCCTTCTCCCTCTTCCTTCTTTTCCTAGTTAGACTAGGAAAGGGGGGAGTCCTACTCCTACTAGGAGGAGGACTCCTCCCCCTTGGTGCGCCTAGAGAGGGCCGTCCGGCCTCCCCCTCCCTCCTTTATATACGTGGGGAGGGGGGCACCCTAGAACACACAAGTTGATTGTTTAGCCGTGTGCGGTGCCCCCCTCCACAGATTTCAACCTCGGTCATATCGTTGTAGTGCTTAGGCAAAGCCCCGCGTCAGTAACTTCATCATCATCGTCATCACGCCGTTGTGCTGACGAAGCTCTCCCTCGACACTCATCTGTATCTATAGTTCGTGGGACGTCACTGAGCTAAATGTGTGCATATCGCGGAGGTGTCGTACCTTCGGTGCTAGGATCGGGCGGATCGTGAATACGTACGACTACATCAACCGCGTTGTCATAACGCTTCTGCTTACGGTCTACGAGGGTACGTGGACAACACTCTCCCCTCTCGTTGCTATGCATCACCTAGATGGATCTTGCGTGTGCGTAGCCAATTTTTTTGAAATACTACGTTCCCCAACACATTTTACAAGGTAAAAAAACTTGCAAAATGATCTTATTTATGGGACGGAGGGAGTATTTTATAGCTTTGGTGCACATAAGCTATCACTATTTGTGTGCCTGCTTCCGCAGCCCTTAGCATGTCATGTTTGCACCACACAGTTGCTGCTCCGTCTTGTTGTTGCTGCTCCTCGCTCACACTAACGCACAAAAGACACGCTTCCAGTTGAGAAAATGCATAGATAAAAAATATCATTCATCGAGAAGTTTGCAAGCCAAAGTCCGGTAGATTCACACGTTCGGTTCAAGAAAGTGTGTGGGCTTTTTACATTATTGTTTGTTATTTCGAGTTGAGCCACACCTGTTTGTTAATATGTATACAAAAAGAACTGATTATCTTTTTCTTCTTTATTGTTAAGTGAAGTTGTACTTTTTTGGACATGTGCGGTACAAATGTTCATTGTACAACAATATAGAGTGTACTTGCTTACTCATATTCTCAAAACTTAGGCTTTATCTCACTTGGAAAAAATAAAACAAATGTTCACGTAAGTTCAAAAGTAAAAACCACAGAAGTTCGAAATCTCCAAGAACACACCATAATATTTTCCTATTTAAAAAATCAAAATTTCCCTGTTTCTAAAAAATAAAATCAAGAATTTCAAATTAAAAACTAGAATAATTGTGGAAGGGAAGTCGAAACAAAATTAAAATAACAAAGTAGTTAGATCTTTACAAAAAATGTATTTTTCCATGTCTAGAATATAAAACCAAGAGGTTCAAATTAAAATAAAGGAGCAATTCATTTTTAGTAAAATAAAATAAAGGAAGCAACACATATGGTGGCCCCTAGTTGCCACGGCAATAGATGTACTAACAAAAAGGACATGAAGTTAATTGTTGTCAAGAACGGGTTCACATACAAATAAAAAAGTATGTACTTTAGAAAATAATTTGGAAGTTTAACCATCGTCTAGAATGTTCGAACATCAGATTTAGTGGAGAAAACATCCTGCTGAGAAAATGCATAGATAAAAAATATCATTCATCAGGAAGTTTGCAAGGCAAAGTCTGCTAGATTCAAATGTTCAGTTCAAGAAAGTGTGCAATTTTCTTTTCACATTTTTGTTTGTTATTTGGAGTTGATCCCCACCTGTTTGTTGATGTGTACACAAAAAGAAGTGATTATATTTCTTGTTTTCCTTATTGTTGACTGAAGTAGTACTTCTTTGGACATGCAATACAAATGCTCACTGTACAATGGTATAGAGTGTGCTACCTTACTAGTTTCAAAAAACAAAAAGTGTGCTAGCTTACTCATGTTCTCACAACTTAGGCATTTATCTTACTTGAAAAAATAAAAAATAAAATCAGATAAGTTCAAAAATAAAAACCGCGGAAGTTCAAAATTCTCCAAGAACACACATAATATTTTCCCACTTAAAAAAATAGGTTTTTCCTTTTATAAAAAATAAAATCATGAGTTTTAATTTTTTAAAAGAATAGTTGTGGAAGGGAAATCAAAACAAAATAAAAATAATAGAGTAGTTTGCTCTTTATACAAAAATGTATTTTTTTTCTTGTCTAAAATGTAATATAAGAAGTTCAAATTATAATAAAGTAGTAAGTCAATTTAAAAAACATTTTCCTTTTTATAAAATATAAAACAAAGAAGTTCACATTAAAATAAAAGACTAGTTCGATGTCTGTTTAGAAAATATAGGATGTTTTCCGTTTCTAAGAAAAAAACTAAGAAGTTTAAATTAAAAAACAGAATAGTTAAAAGTTTATAGAAAAATTAAAGTTTTTCATTCTCGGAAAAATTCAATATAAAAACATAGAACAGTTTGACGTTTCTAAAACAAACTGAATTTTTCTCTTTCAGAAAATAAAACAAGAAGTCCAAATTTAAGAAAAAACTGAACAGTTTCATGGTTGTAAAAAATAGATTTTCCTATTTCTAAAAAATAAAGGGTTGAGTAGTTAAGAATAAAAATACCATAGTGTAGTTCAAATATGAAATGTCGAGTAGTTCAACTACTGCATGGAATGTGTTTCGAATGAGATTTTTTTTTAAAGCCAAGCCAATGAAGTTTTCTGCTAGCAGGTGCTTGGCTAGGGATAGTTCAAAGATTGTTATGAGAGAGGTTCACCATTTATTCATGCTCAGAAAACATAAAATATTGATATCGTTTTCATGTTTTTTGTCAAACCATTAGAAAAATCAACCTATGAATTTGGCGCTGATCATGAGAGTATTGATCACCTTTTTTTCAGATGTGTTGTTGCTAAAAGCATCTGGAAAGATGTCTCTATTTCCCTTGATATACCCGCTGGACAAGACTATCTGTGTGTAGCTAGATTATTGGCCTGCTAGCAAGAAACATTGTGCTTGTATCCTGTGGGGCATCTGGAAAATTATAAATGCGCATGTGTTTGAAAATGCTATCTGGTGTGATGTTAAACATGTTTGGAGACGAGTCCTCTCTATGATCAGGAAATGGAAGATTCTGTTCAAGGACGACTACCATCCCAAGATAGATGCCTTCATCCAATGGGTCTCGACAATGCTCCAAACCCCCTTTCAGCTGACAATGGGATAACAAGTTTGGACCTGACATGGGTGCTGACAAGGCCCACTCTGGGCGAGCCTGGGGGCGTTGAGGAGCTCCCCTTCTGCTGGGAACAAGAAGCTGACCATGGTCAGCCCGTCCACACCACGGGAATTGTCATCGTCTCTGGAGCCTTCACCTCTGAAGAAGACCAAATTCAAGACAGGGGCGTTGGAGGAGCAGGCCTGGGCCTCGAAGTTACCTATTAAAATCTAAGGAAAGTTGTCCTAAAATAATTAGTATCTCTCTCCCCTTTTGCTCCTACTTTTGAGCAAAACTTGGGACGTAGTTGCCATGCGGCGGTTCAGCTGCTTTCCTCTTTTTCTTCTATTTTCTGCTATGGGTGGCTCCATAACAAAAAACTTGAGTTTTTTTGTGAACCTTTTTCGTTGGTTTATCTGCTGGCGAGGAGCACATGGCAGTAGGATGCACTTCATGCACTTCAAATGTCCGTGTTAATGCGTCAACGAAAACTGTTTTTCGTAGTTTTGTATTTCAGTGCAAGCATACTCAACTCCTTCAAACCGCCCAATGCCCAGCTCATGTGTCTTCCTGTCTTCTACTCCCTCTATTCCGAATTACTTGTCTTAGATTTATCTAGATACGGATGTATCTAGTACTAAAATAAGTCTAGATACATCCGTATCTAGACAAATTCAAGACAAGTAATTCGGAACGGAGGGAGTACCTCCTTCGTCTAATAATATAAGACCATTTTACAAGGTAAAACAACTTGCAAAACGATCTTATTTATGGACGGAGGGAGTATTTTATAGCTTTGGTGCACATAAGCTACTGCTATTTGTGTGGTTGCTTCTGCCACCCTCTCTCCCTACGGGAGCATGTCATCTTTGCGCCATGCAGTTGCTACTCCGTTTTGTTGTTGCTGCTCCTCACTATCACTAATGCAAAAAAACACGTATCTAGTTGAGAAAATGCATAGATAAAAAAATATCATTCATCACGAAGTTTGCAAGCCAACATCCGGTAGATTCAAATGTTCGGTTCAAGAAAGTGTGCGGGTTTTTTACATTATTGCTTGAATATGGAGTTGATCCACACCTATTTGTTGATATTTACACAAAAAGAATTGATTATCTTTTTCTTCTATATTGTTAAGTGAAGTTGTACTTTTTTGGACATGTGCAATACAAATGTTCATTGTACAACGGTATAGAGTGTACTTGCTTACTCATATTCTCATAACTTAGGCTTTATCTCACTTGAATAAAATTTAAAAAATGCTCACGTAGGTTCAAAAATAAAAACCGCGGAAGTTCGAATTTCTCCAAGAACACACCATAATGTTTTCATGTTTAAAAAAAATCAAAATTTCCCCATTTCTAAAAAATAAAATCAAGAATCTAAAATTAAAAATAGAATAATTGTGGAATGGAAGTCGAACAAAATTAAAATAACGGAGTAGTACGATCTTCAGAAAAAATGTATTTTTCCCTGTCTAGAATATAAAACCAAGAGGTTCAAATTAAAATAAAGGAGCAATTCATTTTTTTATAAAATAAAGGAACCAACACATATGGTGGCCCCTAGTTGCGAGGGCAATGGATGTACTAACAAAAAGGACATGAAGTTAATTGTTGTCAAGAACGGGTTCACATACGAATAAACAAACTATGTAGTTTAGAAACTAATTTGGAAGTTTAACCATCGTCTAGAATATTCAAACATCAGATTTAGTGGAGAACACATCCTGTTCAGAAAAGGCATAGATAAAAAATATAATTCATGAGGAAGTTTGCAAGCCAAAGTCCGCTAGATTCAAATGTTCAGTTCAGGAAAGTGCGCGATTTTATTTTCACGTTCTTTTTTGTTATTTGGAGTCGATACCCACCTGTTTGTTGATATGTACACAAAAAGAACTGATTAGATTTCTTGTTTTCCTTATTGTTAACTGAAGTTGCACTTTCTTGGACATGTGTAATAGAAATATTCACTGTACAACGGTATAGAGTGTGCTTGCTTACTAGTTTAAAAAAAACAGTGTGCTTGCTTACTCATGTTCTCACAACTTAGGCATTTATCTCACTTGAAAAACATAAAAAAAATCACATAAGTTCATAAATAAAAACCGCGGAAGTTCAAAATTCTCCAAGAACACACCATAATATTTTCCAGCTTTAAAAAAAATCAGATTTTCCCTTTCTAAAAAATAAAATCAAGAAGTTTAAATTAAAAAGAAGAATAGTTGTGGAAGGGAAATCGAAACAAAATTAAATGATAGAGTAGTTTGGTATTTATAAAAAAATGTATTTTTTCATGCCTAAAATGTAATATGAGAAGTTCAAATTAAAATAAAGTAGAAATTCAATTTAAAAATGATTTTTCCTTGTAAAAAAATAAAACAAAGAAGTTCACATTAAAATAAAAGACCAATTCGATGTTTGTTTAGAAAATATTAGATTTTCCCCTTTCTAAGAATTAAACAAAGAACTTTATGTTAAAAAACACAACCGTTAAAATTTTATCGAAAATTTGAAGTTTTTCGTTCTGGAAAAAAACCCAGAAGTTCAAATTGAAAACATACAGTAGTTTTACGTTTCTAAAACAACCTGATTTTTTCTCATTTCTAGAAAATAAAACAAGAAGTTCAAATTTAAGAAAAAACTGAATAGTTTCATGTTTGTAAAAAATATATTTTCCTATTTCTAAAAATAAATGGTTGAGTAGTTCAGAATAAAAATACCATAGTGCAGTTCAAATATGAAATAACCAGTAGTTCAACTACTGCATGGAATTGTGTTCAAATGAGATTTTTTTTGAAAAAGCGAAGCCAATGAAATTTTTGCTAGAAGATCAGGTGCTTGGCTCGGGATAGTTCAAAAATTATTAAGAGAGGTTCACCATTTATTCATGCTCAAAAATCATAAAATATTGATATCATTTTTCATGTTTTTAAATATTTCTCAAACCATTAGAAAATTAAAAAAATGGAAATGTTCTATTCCAATAAATGGTTCACAAATTTTTGTATATCATTCTAAACAAGTTTTACCGTATTCAAAAAATCTTTTAAACCATGGCGAATTTGAGAAAAAAATCAATAAAAACTCTTGTCATTTCTATAGCCAAAATACGTGACGAAAGTTCGAAGTGAAAACAATGAGCAGTTCAAAAACTCAGCGAAATTGCGTTTCAGATGAGAATAAAAGTATACAGAAGTAAAAGCCTAAACTACTTGCTACTAGAAGTACATGTGCTACTCCCGGCATAGTTCAAAATTTCTTGTGAGAGAAGTTCGTTGTTCATTTACATGCTAAAAAATTGACGTCATTTTTTGCATTTTTAAAACGACAGGGACGAATTTGTAAAATTTGTCTACAAGAAAAAATTGGTCATGTTCATAACCTTTTCAGCGGTATACCATATGCATCATTCCAATGAACGGTTTAAAATCATTGTGTACAACATGCAAAACAAGTTTTAAGTATTCCAGCGAATTTGAAAAAAAAATGGACAATACAAAATATTTGTGCATTTTCAATAGCTTTCTACCGGTGTATCATTTGTTCAATTTTGATGAGTGGCTTTGAAGTTACAGGCATGGAACAAGACAAACGGAGTGAAATTCGAACAGACATGCCCTAGAACTTAAACTTATTCATCCAGTGCATTTCAAAGACTCTGTCTTCGCGATGAAAGCAGCACGCATGATCTCTTCGTTTCAAAATTACTCAAAAATGGCAGGAAGTACATAAAACTCTCTACATGAAAAGTTTCACATTTGCGATAACTTTCCAATGGTATATCATTTGCCTTGTTCCGAGAAAGTTTCCTTTTCCTTCTCCTTTTCGTTTGGAAACAGTGGAGGTGAAGGGGTCCGTGTTTACGAAAAGGAAAATATAAGACAAGTGTGTCGTTAGTACACACTTGGCCTACATAGCCCGCTATCATGAAGACGGTAAACGCGCGGACGATGTCCATGTGCCAGCCATAATGCCGAGGATGGGCTATAAACCTAGTGTGTTTTCCTTGATATACTAACGAACTGTTTTATGACAAGTGATTATTTAGGGTACTCGGCTTAGAGGTGTATAAGTAGTTGTATTTTTTTACACGAAGCAGGTATAACATCTCATAAGTGCATATATAAATTGGTATGTTTGTATTTAGAGCATTCTGAACTTATGCTTTGGTTTCCCTATTCTAGATAGTACCCCTTGTTAGTTAATTGTTTTATGTATACAAAATTCATATATGCCACATTCATGGGGTAATGGCCCGTTACTCTATACAGAACTATTTTAGCAAGTTAAGATTTTGACATCAATTCTATATATGGTAGTAATTAAATTCTGAATCTTTCCCTTAAAACTATCCACATTGGATCCAGGTTTTAGACTATATATAGATAGTGTGTTTACACAATTGTGAGAACACAAGGATATATCCTAGCCATGTAGGCGATGACTGCACCTTGTACCTTCTGTTTCACTCTTCTATCAATGAAATGATACGCAATCTGTGCGTATTCGCAAAAAAAGATATATCATAGAAAACTATTTTTAGCAGCAAGTAATTAATGAATTAATACGTGGTAGCTATAATTTACTTGTGACAACATGTTGTATTAGCTGTAGAAAGCAACACGGTTTCACCCCCACCCCACCCCCTATATTCCTAAGAAGAAACAATTGCAAATGTAAGTTTTATCTTCGGCTACACACTCCCACCTTCCTCCCATATCAATAGGAAAATCCCTGGCCAAGCATCTCACCCTTATACACTCCAGAAACTAGGTTTGCTTTAATCTACCATCCTTGATTATATACTGTTTTCTGCTTCCTCATCTTATTAAACTTGTTGGTAACTAGGGAAAGGTCGAAAATGGGCTATATATGGGCAAAACACCATCCGCTCCTGCTGACAAAATCACGGAGAGACAAATGGAGCCACATGATGGAATAACAGCAAATCGGAGTGACAGTGAGAGAACAATCAACAATGGTTCTGTGGGAATCCTATATGGTGGTAGCCAAGCCCAAGATGGCGACCTGGAAGGATAATATGTTGTGGTACTACCTTCTGTAGTAGATAGGATAGTGAGATCTAACAATCATGGTTATACCTATGGCCTGGAAATCAATTCTTCCTCTCCTGCTGAGAGTACCGTTGTCATGTCAGAATCTGTTCTAGTGCCACAATGCCGAGACTACATGCAAATTCACCCTAAGTGGTTGGAGGATAGTGATTTAGTCAAAGGGATGTAATAGACAACTTTCAAGCAATTTCGAGCAGATGGGAGGGAGTATAACAAGGTTAGTATATACTCATATTCTCGTGCACTATGTCATCTAATGATTTTCATTGTGTGCTAATCATCTCATGACATCGGAAGTGTTTTCGCGATGATCATTTATACCAAATCATTGTGTTTTTCTTCAGTAATGTGATAGATTTTTCAACCTTTGTGTCAGAATGATATATTGCATTTATTTTAGCACTAACTTGTGTTTTACTATTTTTGCAAAACCATGCATGTATGTGAAATCTATCATTTTTACAAAATGGTTGATAAAAATCGGTGTAAGAAAACTCTAACCAATTTGTAAACTGATTTCTGTCAACCACACAAGTGCCCATGAGTTTTGTTTCGCAAATATGCATGGTTCTGTAAAAATAAATAAATAAAATTTAGTGCTAAAACAAATGAAAAAAATTATTCTGACACAAAGGATGAAAAATCTATCAGATACATGAAGCAAACCACAATGTTATCTTTTGGAGAACCAGGAGCTAATTAGTTCATCATTTGGTCTGAATGCTCATCACGAAAACACTCCTGATGTTAGGAGATGAATAGCACATAGTGAAATTTATTAGACGACGGAGCACACCAGAACATGAGCACATACTAACGTTGTCATACTCTTTCCCATATGCTCAAAATTGTTTGAAAGCCTTTAACATCCCTTTGCCTGAATCAATATCACACTTAGGGTGAATTTGTATGCGGTCTTGGCATTGTGCCACTAGTACATATCCTCACATGAAAACAGTCCTGTCAGCAGGGGAGGCAGAATCGATTTCAAGGCCATCGGTATAACCATGACTGTTAGATCTTGTTGTCATCTCTTCTACAGAAGGTTATAGCATAGATTCTGCCTTTAGGTTGCCATCTTGGGATTGGATACCACAGCTACTTGTGAGACGCATTGGGATTTTCCCCGAAGATGAGGGGAGATGTAGTATAGTAAAGATAAGTACGTATTTCCCTCAATGAGAACCAAGGTTTATCAAACCAATAGGAGAATCATGCAAAGCCTCGTGAATAGCACCTATACACAGAAAAGATAATACTGGCACCCAACGCGGGCAAGAGGGTTGTCAATCTCCTTGAACTTGTTAATTGCAAGGATCAAATCTCAGAGTGGTAGATATATAAATTGCAACACAAAATAAAAGAAATAAAGTTGCAACAAAGGAATTTTGGATTTTTATATATGATTAAAGTAGACCTGGGGGCCATACTTTTCACAAGAGACTTCTCTCTCGAACACATAGCATACATAGGGTAAACAAATTACTGTTAGGTAATTGATAGAAAATAGCATACTTATGATGATATTCAAGGCAATGAGACAAATACGTGGCTTGTCCCTTTTTTTTCACTGAGATATAGAGCACCGCAAGATTAAACCTGTCACAAAGCACCTCTTCCACTGAAGATAAATCAATATAGTTGGCCAAACCAAACAGATATATCGGAGAGAAATACAAAGCTATAACAATCATGCATAATAAAGTCTAGAAAAGACTCAATTACTTCTCATGAATATTCATATCATAAACCCACAATTCATTGGATCCCAACGAACACACCACAAAAGAAGATTACAACGGATAGAACTCCAAGAACACCAAGGAGAACATTGTATTAAAGATCAAAGAGAGAGAGAGAGAGAGAAGAAGCATCTAGCTACTAGCTATGGACCCATAGGTCTGTGGTAAACTACTCATGCATCATCGAAAGCCAGCAAGGATGATGCAGAAGCCCTCTGTGATCGATCCCCCCTTCGACAGAGTACCGGAAAAGGCCTTTAGATGGGTCATGAAAGAACAGAAGTTTGCGGCGGAAGAATAAGTGTTTTGGGTGCCTCTCTGTTGGTTTGGAAATATTTTGGAATTTATACGCCTAGAATTAGGTCAAACAGAGTTGTGTGGGGTCCACAAGCTCAGGGGGCTCGCCTCTCGAGCTTGTGGCTCTCTCGTATCTCCTCTGGTCACCTCTCAAAGCTTCTAGGGCCCCTTCTAGTCCAGAAAAATTTAATCCAAAGATTTATTTTCGTTTGGACTTCGTTTGATAATGATTTTCTAAAAAGACAAAAACAAGCAAAAACAGGAACTAGGCATTGGGTCAATAGTTTAGTCCCAAAAATGATATAAAATAGTATAAATGCATATAAAGCATCCAAGATTGGAATATAATAGCATGGAACAATAAAAATTATAAATATGTTGGAGACGTATCAACCACGATACAGGATCCCCACAAAACTATTGCTGATTGTTCTCTCACCATCACTCGAAATTGATATGATTTTATTAGTAGGAGTGGATTGCATTTTGCCCATAGCTCCTTTTCGACCATGCCCTAGTTATCAACGAGGTTAATAAGATGAGGTAGTAGAAACATGATGAGAGCATATATTCAAGGATGGTAGATTAAAATAGTTTTTTTAGCATATATCCATATGTTCTCACAATTGTGCAAACACACTTCCATCTGTATACATAGTATAAAACCTATGGATAGTTTCAGGGTAAATGTCAGAATTTCATTTTACTGCCATATATGGAATTGGTGTCAAAATTGATTACTTGCTGAAATAGTTATGTATATAGTTACATGTCATTACCACAAACATGTATCTTATATGAATTTTGTATTCTAGAAAATGTATCACAAATAGCCGACCCACCCAAACTTTTACACATATATATACATACCAATTCACTAACAAGGGGCGCTATCTAGACTAGGACAACCAAAGCATACGGTCAAAACAGTCTAAATATAAACATATCAATTTGTATATGCACCTACGAAATTTTATCTGCTTCATGTAAAACTACAAAATCTACAACTTTTAATCATTTTACTAATAAACCAAAGGGCATAGTACACTATAAGGAAAACATATGTACCCGAGTGTTTCAATGCACACCGAGTGTTATTTGTCGGCTACTAGTCTTATACACCTCTAAGTCGAGTATCCTGAATAAAGCACATGTCATAACACATACCCTAAACACATATCCAAGGAGAACACACTTGGTTATAGATCAAGATGGCAACGGGGACGAAACCCATCGAGTCATGCTTGCCCAAACCTGTCCCCATGAGAAAATCGCAAGCCCATCCCCGCCCCCGTCCGGTGCACATGGACAGTTTTTTGCCCGTCCCCTAAACCCGTCGGGTTTTCTAAACCCGCGGGCAACCCATCCCCATGACTAGTCAATGAAAATAGCAGCTTTTGGAAGAAAAACATGAGCATATTACAACAATAGCAGCAGCAAAAAGACATATTTAAGCAACAAACATGGTATATTTCAGCAGCAACAACATAAGATAAATAGTAGCATTTTAGAAGCAAACATAGTATATTTTAGCAGCAAAAAGGAGCATATTTTAGCAACAAAACTTAAGCAAATTTCATACTAATACAATAGTATGTTTTCATCAACATTTCAGGAATAACAGTAGCTAAAAGGAGAGTATTTCAGCACAAGCTCAAGCGACCGAGCGAGGTGTGATGTGCGGCTGTGCGGGGCGGCTCAAGCGACGGAGCGAGGGATGCTCGTGCACTTGAGGGGCTGGGGGCGCTGGGCTGAGGCCACTGGCCTGTCATGTTCGTGTATGTAGATGGGCCTCAAGGCTGGATTAGTAGATGGACGTATTCTGAGACGGGTATGTTGGGTTTCGGGTTCAGGTACTACTCAAAAGGATTTGAACATGTGAAACATGTCGGGTTTTATAATGTACCCATCAATTGTTGATACGCCTCCAACGTATCTATAATTTTTGTTTGTTCCATGCTGTTATATTATCAATCTTGGATGTTTTATATTCATTTTATAGCAACTTCATATCATTTTTGGCACTAACCTATTGGCATAGTGCCCAATGCTAGTTGCTATTTTTTGCTTGTTTTTTACTTTGCAGAATATCCCTATCAAACGGAGTCCAAACACAGTGAAACTTTTTGGAGATTTTTTTGGACCAGAAGACAACTTGGGGGCCAAGGAAGGACTAGAGGGGAGGCCCGTGAGGACCACAATACACCAGGGCGCGCTCAGGTGGGTTGTGGGGCCTACAAGGGTCTCCTGCACCGCCTCTTTGCCTTATAAATTCCCAAATATTTCAGAAACCCTAGAGGATTCGACGAAAAACATTTCCAGCCGCCGCAAGTTTCAGAACCATGAGATCCAATCTAACACCATCACGGAGGGGTTCATCATCCTCATTGGTGCCTCTGCGATGATGCGTGAGTAGTCCAACAAAGACCTACGGGTCCGTAGGCAGTAGCTAGATGGCTTCCTCTCTCTCTCTCTCTCTCTCTCTCTCTCTCTCTCTCTCTCTCTCTCTCTCTGATTCTCAATACAATGGTCTCTTGAAGATCTATTCTATGTAATGACTTTCGCGGTATGTTTGTTGGGATCCGATGAAGTTCGAGTTTATGATCAGATTTTTATCCATGAAAGTTATTTGAGTCTTCTTTGATCTCTTATATGCAAGATTATTTATAGCCTCATATTTCTTTTTCGAATCTTTGGTTTAGTTAGGTCCACTTGATTGATTTTTCTTGCAATGGGAAGAGGTGCTTTATGATTGGTTCGATCTTGCGTTGTCCTCTCCCACTGATAGAAGGGGCAGTGAGGCACGCATGTATCGTTGCTATTAAGGATAACAAGATGGGGTCTATTCCTACATGAATAGATCTTGTCTACATCATGTCATCATTCTTATTGCATTACTCCGTTTCTCCATGAACTTAATACACTAGATCCATGCTGGATAGCGGTCGATGTGTGGAGTAATAGTAATAGATGCAGGCAGGAGCCGGTCTACTAATCTTGGACGTGATGCCTATATATTGATCATTGCTTGGATATCGTCATAATTTTTGTTCTTCTATCAATTGCCCAACAATAATTTGTTTATCCACCATGTGTTATTTTTTTGAGAGAAGACGCTAGTGAAATCTATGGCCCCGGGTCTATCTTTTATCATATTTGCTTTCCGATCTATTTTTTGCCACTTTTATTTTCAGATCTATTATTCCAAAAACCCAAAAATACCTTGCTGCACTTTTTATTTACTTATTTTATTTTGTGTTTTAGCGATATCTACTTATCCAAACTCATACAAACCAATCTATCTTTTTCCCGAGGAGGGACTGACAACCCCTCTTACGCGTGGGTTGCAAGTATTTGTTCTCTATGTGTAGGTACCGTTTACATAGTGTTGCTTGGTTGTCCTACTGGATTGATACCTTGGTTTCACAACTGAGGGAAATACTTACCGTAGCTGTGCTGCATCATCGCTTCCTCTTTGGGAAAATACCGATGCAGTCTAGCCACATCAATAGCTCCGCGGGGTTATAAAGATCTCCGTCCCCATCCCGTGATAGTGTAAAAACCCACGGGGACATGGGTTTTGGGGCCCCGTTGCCATCTTGAGTTATATTCCATCCTCAGCATTATGGTTGGCACGTGGCCATTGTCGGCGCGCTTACCGCCTCCATAACGTCTGGCTATGTAGGTCGAGTTCCACTAATGGCACACTCAGCTTATATTTTCCTTTTTTTTAAACACCTGCCCCCTTGCCTTTATGTAAGCAGAGTGTACAATAATAAACACTCAGCTTAATTCCGCACCCCATGCCTAACGTTTCCCTACAGTTAAATATAAATCTAGCGGTGCAAGCTGGGACTAGCTAGCCCCTATTTCACCTCACCCCCCCCCCCCCCCGCTACCCCTACAGGAGCTTGCAGCCATTCGGCAGGACACTCCCCCAATCTGTGCTACCAGCAGCCACCATGGTCCAGCTACAACGCCCATCGCAGGTCGGGGCTTCACTGTGCACCCCCATCATGCCGTCACCGGGGCTGCTCAACGCCAACACCGGTCTCGACCCCCACCAGTCTCCAGCCCCACATCGACACTGGCCCTAGCAACCACACATGGGCGCTCACCCCTACCTCAATGTTGACGCATCTAGCTCCACCATGTCGGCACTACCACTTAAGGAGGTTACAACTTTGCAAGAGATGTACTCAAGGAACCATGAATCTATTGTACGCTCGTTCTTTCTACCATACCACTGATACGTATCCAACGTATCCATAATTTTTGGTTGTTTCATGCTATTATATTATCAATCTTATATACTTTATATGCAATTTTATATTATTTTTAGGAACTAACCTATTAACCTAGTGCCTAGAGCCAGCGATTGTTTTTGCTTGTTTTTGGTTCTGCAAAAAATCCATACCAAACTAAGTCCAAACACGACGGAACTTTTTGACATTTTTTTCTGGAACATAAGACACCCTAGAAGCTTCAGAGGGAGTCCATAAGAGAAACGAGGAGAAGGCAAGACAACAGGGCACATCTTGATGTCTTGTGGGCCCCTCATGGGTCCGTCTAACCTAATTCCAGCGCTATAAATTCTATAATATTGAAAAAACAGAAGCACCAACGAAACAAATTTTTCGCCGCCGCAAGTCTCTGTTCTTCCGGGATCCCATCTGGAGGCCCTTTCTGGTACTTTGTGGGAGGGGGAATCAATTACGGAGGGCTTCTACATCAACCTTGATGCACCTCCGATGATGTGTGAGTACTTCCCACATGACCTATGGGCCCATAGTAATTAGCTCTCTCTCTCTCTGATCTTCAATACAATGTTCTCTTCGGAGTTCTATTCGATATAATCTTCCTTTGCGGTGCGTCTGTTGGGATCCGATGAATTGTGGGTTTATTATCAGATTATTCATTGAAAGTAATTGAGTATTTTCTAAACTTTATTATGTGTGATTGTTATAGCTATGTAATGCTTTCCGATCTATGAGTTTTTTTTGGCCAAGTTGATGGTTTGATCTTTAGTGGAAGTGGTGCATAGTATTAGGTTCAGTTTTGCGGTGTCCTCGCCTAGGGGTAGCGAGACATATATTTGTATTGTTGCTAATAAGGGGAAAACTATGGGATTTTCCATATTAATTGGTTTTATTCTGTCTATATTATGTCATCTTGCTTAAAACGTTATTTTGTTCTTTATGAACTTAATATCGTAGATGCATTCTGGATAGCGGTTGATAGGTGGAGTAATAGTAGTAGATGCAGGCAGGAGTTGGTCTACTTGTCACAAGCGTAATGCATGTGTACCTGATCATGCGATGAATAATGTCATAACTATGCGGTTTCCTATCAATTGCCCAACAGCAATTTGTTTACCCATTGTATGCTATTTTTATGAGAGAGATGTCTCTAATGAAAACTAAGGCCTTGGGGTCTATTTTAATCATATTAGTAAAACCGTAAATTACTTGCTGTAATTTATTTACTTATATTTCACTGTGTAATTTATCTATTTACTACTACCAGATTTCATCCTTATAATTAACGAATACAACGCAATTGACAATCCTCTTGCCTGCTTTTGGGTGCAAGTATTTGCTCTTGTGTGTGTAGGTACTGTTGATGGTGTTTTGTGTGAATCTCCTATTGGTTCTATAACCTTGGTTCTCTACTAAGGGAAATACTATAGGTTACTATGTTGCTTTACCCTTCCTCTTCAGGAAACATCTCAACGCAGCTCACAAGTAGCAACCACCTATACGCAAGTACGTACTACTCCCTCTATTTCAAAATAAGTGTCGTGGTTTTAGTTTGAATTTTAATTAAAACCATGACACTTATCCTGGAGAGCAATTTTGACATGGTCCCTCTTGCCTCCTTTTTTTACATGGGAGGTAAAGGTAAGACTTACTCAGACCCTCTTAATAAAATCAACGACTCGGATATATTACATACTCTTACCTTTGATGTGAAAAAGAGGAGGTGAGAGGGGCCATGTTAAAACTAATCATGAATTAGAGATAATTGGAGAAAATAGGCGAGTGGTTGAACATGCCTAGGTGCTACGCAACAATAAAACGCCCAATGCAATGGTGCTAGGAGTTTGCAGTGTGCTATAGGGGCTAGACAGTGGCTCATTTGTTTAATACTCCTTGTGTTCCAAAATAGAGAAAGCACTGGTATCCTTTTTCTGCTATTTTTTGATCGATTTCCTATCTGTAAATATGCACGGTACCAGGTATGCTCACAGGAAGCAAAGATATGCATGTGAGGATGGAGGGTGACCTGCTAAGTGCTAATAATCCCTTCGTCCTTGGGGAAAAGTCATTTCATCTCATTTTGGAAGTAACTCCTTCATCATTAGCGGAAAGCTATTTCATCTCACTTTGGAAGATGTAGATCATCTAATGGGTTTCCACGCGATACGCAGGAATTTGCTTCATATGAGCCATACAAAGTTCCAGCTTGTATGAAGAGCTGAAAGACCCTTTTGGAAACAACATAACCTTGAAAAGCCTTGCTGAAAAGATAAAAAAGGGTTTATCCACACATTTTTCTACCAATTGCACTTGTCCCGCCGCATTTTCACGTTAAATGGGCAAATGAAACAGACCCAGTGATACTGAAACAAGCCGTAGTTGGAGACAACTACAATAATTCAATTTTTGGTGCCCTGTTCCGAGAAGCAAAATTTAAAATGTTGTATTACTTTGAGTCAATTTCTATCAAATGATGTCCACGGGTTTGGTTGTGTCAGATGTATGTATATGGCTATCTGATGTACACAACATTGTAATAGATGCGGTGCCGGTGATTTAGTTGGCCTGTAGGTGTAATAGAAACAAACTTTTCATAAAAATAAAATAAAAAGAAATATATCATCTTTTGAGGCACCAAGTTGAAATGAGGAATCTATAATACCTTAATAGTTGATCTCCACTACTTCTAATTCTCTCAACATGCAAACTATCCACCTCACCAAGTGTGCCACATCAGCATCCGCTAACAATATTTTCAGCCCATTCAAACCTTATTCCATTATCACCAATTGTCCCAACATGCAAGCATCCCACTTCAGCATATACTAACATTTTTTCATCCCATGTAAAGCATACCAATATGTTTATTTTTGCCACCGGACATATGTAGTAGACTAGATAATTATTTAATTTATTTACTTCTTAAAGGTTGTGAAATGCCTAGATTTACACAGAATGCAAGTACCGAATATTTATATGTTAAAATTGGTAGCTTTCGATTTAGATCTTTTCCTTCATATGTAAGTCATGTGTAATTAATCTTTTTATTCCCGCAGCAATGCACGGTGAAATTACCTTTTTTGAGCCAAAACCGTAGAACAATCGTTCCACAGTATTTTCTATATTAGTAAATAAAACAAAGTACAATTACAAAGGCTAAAAACAGCCAAACTAAAGTGTATCAACCAACACCAGTTTCGGGAAACATGGAAGAATTTACAGATTCTATACTATCCAACTGGTAATCAAATCAGCTTTCTTCTGCTTTGCTCGAAGTCTAGTAGTTTCAAGTCCTTCTCTGAGATAAAGCTTCCATGTTCCATAGAGCATCGGTGCCTTTCTGAAAATTTTGTCATCCCTGGTCATCTAGATGCTCCAACATCCCATAATCACCACTTCCATGGCAATATCCTTTTGGAATTTCATGAAGAGTGAACATGACCTCATCATAGGTCGATGTACCTCTATGTTTATTAGGAACAATCTTGTCCTAGCAATACCCGGCAAACTGGCAGTCCCAGAAGAGATGAATGCTTGTTTCCTCCATAGACTCAGCGCAAAGTGCACAATTATAATCCTCTAAGTGCATGTTTCTACGTTTAATCATGTTTCTTGTGCTTAATTTGTCATGTAGCAGTAACCAAAAGAATATTTTGTGTCTTAGCCTGCATGCAGTTTTCCATACCATCTGAAAGATACTATGTGCCTGAATTGGGCCAGTAATTGCTTTATACATGCTCATAGAGGAAACAAATTGTGTGGTTCCACCCATAATCCAAGAGTCTTTGTCTGATGATATTGCCCTTTTTGTGATTATCTCTTGAAGTTCATTGAATTGATTGAATGCCTGGACACTACAGGAAACAGGAAATTTGCCGTCTGGGGATCACAGACGGCAAAGACCTAAATCTAGACGGCAAAGAGTTTGCCGTCAGAAAGCAGACGACAAAGTCAGACGGCAAAGATTAATCGGCAAAGAATACTTTGCCGTCAGCTTTTTATCTGACAGATGGCAAATTCTTTGCCGTCAGCCAAAACTTCTTTGCCGTCTACCTTATAAATCACAAACGGCAAAGAAAAGTGGTTTTGCCGTCAGCTAGACTACATCTTTGCCGTGATCTATTTGCGTCTTTGCCTTCAACCTCGTATATCAAAGACCGCAAAGAATGGATCAAATTAAAAAAATACAGCAGCGTTGCTCCCAAAGGATGCTGTCAACGCATGCAAGTGCACCTTATCTAATCTTTCTTCATCTTTTTAAGAGGGAAAGGCCTGTCCGCCAGTCCGTCTCTAGTGCCTTTCATTCAACATTAGAGGAGTACAAAATGTAAACCGGACCGCGAGAGAACTAAAGTTACAGAATAGTCCTTAAAATTTACAAAAAGGACCCTAAAACATAAAATGGAAAAGCAATCAGGTCCTTCTTCTTCACTGCAGAGGTCTGCTCGCCCAACCGTCCAGCTCGATGCCCACCGCGCCACTCTATCGTGCTCAGCTTGCCGCGCCGCCGCCCTGTCCTGCTCGTCGCGCCGCCGTGTGGACCCGCTCAGCTGCGCGGCTCCGTCCCAGCCACGCTCGGGAGGCATGCAAGGGAGTCGGGGATGGGCGGTGCTCGCCAGGCGGAGTCCTCGGCTGCTATCGCGGCGGAGCTCGCGAGTTGGGCACGGGACCTCAAGGCCAGGGCTGGTGCCGGGGGTGGAGGCCGGCGGAGGCCTGCGGGGGTGACGGGGCCGGGGCCGCCGGTGGCCAGCGGGGGCGACGGGGCGTGGAGGCTGCCGGGGGCGACGAGCGACGGGGCTTGGAGGCCGGCGGAGGCCTGCGGGGGTGACGGGGCCGGGGCCACCGGGGACGACGAGCGACGGGGCTCAGAGGCCGGCGGGCGAGACGATGGCCAGCGTTGCCCGGGCCGGCCGGCGAGATGGCGGCCAGCGAGGTGGAGGTGGGCGCCGGCAGGCCTACGGTGGCGACGGGGGAAGTGGCCGCGGCCACCAGGCAAAGTGGTTGCCGGCGAGGCAGGGAACGGGGGGTGAGCTGTTGGCCGGAGCCGGTGGTCGAGGTGGTGCGGGCGCCGGTCGGTTTGCTCGATGGACCGAGAGGGAGAGAAACGAGAGGGAGAGAGAAACGTGCGGTGGGGATGGGGATAAGGTAGACAGGACGTGGGGCGCGTGGGTGCTACCTGGGGGCGTGTGCATCGTGGGTGGGTGGTGTGTGGACGGCCTGGTGGGTGGGATGTGTGTCTACGATGTTGCCAAGTCATCGATCCATGTGATCGATACATGTGATGTGCTTTCTCTTTGCCGTCTGCAACAAAAAATACAGACGGCATAGAGCTCACTTTGCCGTCTGCAAAACAAAACACAGACGGAAAATAATCTTTGCCGTCTACGGAAAAAATATAGACAGCAAAGAATCTTTGCCGTCTGTGATTTTTGTTGCAGACGGCAAAGTGAGCTCTTTGCCGTCTGTGATTTTTCTCGCAGATGGCAAAGTTTATTTTCCCGTCAGTTTTTCTTTGTCGTCTGGTGATGCCAGCAAACCCTTTCTTTGCCGTCTGCCTGACGAAAAGCTGACGACAAATTATCTGTTTCCCGTAGTGGGAGTGACAGAGGTCTATGGAAAATGTGACTTAAGTCCGCATGCTGCTGTGCCTGTACCAGAGTGATGTCTTTATTGAGCAAAAGAGTGTAGTTTAGGGAACAATGTGATTAGAGGGCTATTCATCCACTTATCTATCCTGAGCATTATTGTATCTCCTCTACCAGCTTTGCACTTTGTATGCTCTTTGAATGTGGGCAACAGTTTCATTACAGATTTCCACCAGAATGAACCAATAAATCTATCTCCTGGTAAACTCTCCTAGTAATATGTCTCCCAAATAATATTAACCCATGGAATGTCTTCTCTATTGAAGAATTTGTGCAGAAATTTCATGAGCAGGGCTTGATTATGAACCTGAAGATCTAAAACTCCCAAGCCACCATGGGATTTAGGTAGACAAACTTTATTCCAGGAGATCAGTACCATGCCTCTGTCATGAGTTACACATTTCCTCCAAAAGCAGTTCATCAGGTAGGAGTTAATTTGTTTAAGCACAGTCTTTGGGATCATGAGAGTACACATGAAAAAGGTTGGCATGCTTGTAAAGACTGACTTGAGTAGTGTGAGCTTATCTCTAGTAGATAACATTGTGGAGCAGCTAAGCAATATGTTTTCTGTTCTCTTCAACATTGGCATATAGTCTTCAACTTTTGGTTTGGTAGAGCCCAGGGGAAGTCCCAAGTAAGTGTGAGGCCAACATCCAATTTTACACTCAAGCAGAGTACATAGTTCCAGCATTTTCTCTTGAGGAGTATTAATAGAAATAATTGTGTATTTTGAGTAATTGATTTGCAGACCAGAGAATTCAGCATAGTGAAAGAGCATATTTTTGATATGTTGAACTTGTCTGTGGTCAGCCTGGGCCACAAGCACAGTATCATCAGCATATTGAATAATGGGGAAATCAGAAGAAGAGTTGTGTTGCAGAGGTGGATGCACCATGGCATTTCTCACGACTTCATTAAGCATGCTTTATGATACGTCTCCAACGTATCTATAATTTTTGATTGTTCCATGCTATTATATTATCAACCTTGGATGTTTTATATGCATTTATATGATATTTTATATGATTTTTGGGACTAACCTATTAACCTAGAGCCTAGTGCAATTTCTGTTTTTTCCTTGTTTTAGAGTATATCGCAGAAAAGGAAAATCAAACGGAGTCCAATTGACCTGAAACTTCACGGAACTTATTTTTGGAACGGGAGCAATCCAGGAGACTTGGAGTAGACGTCAGGGAAGCTTCGAGGGAGGCACGAGGCAGGGAGGCGTGCCCTACCCCCCTGGGCGCTCCCACCACCCTGGTGGGCCCCTCGTGGATCCCCTGACCGACTTCTTTCGCCTATATATGTCCATATACCCTAAAAACATCGTGGAGCAGAATAGATCGGGAGTTCCGCCTCCAGAAGCTCCGTAGCCACCGAAAACCAATCTAGACCCGTTCCGGCACCCTACCAGAGGGGGAATCCCTTTTCGGTGGCCATCTTCATCATCCCGGCGCTCTCCATGACGAGGAGGGAGTAGTTCACCCTCGGGGCTGAGGGTATGTACCAGTAGCTATGTGTTTGATCTCTCTCTCTCTCTCTCTCTCTCTCTCGTGTTCTTGAGGTGGCACGATCTTGATGTATCACGAGCTTTGCTATTATAGTTGGATCTTATGATGTTTGCCGTCAGAAAGCAGACGGCAAAGTCAGACGGCAAAGATTAATCGGCAAAGAATACTTTGCCGTCAGCTTTTTATCTGACAGACGGCAAATTCTTTGCCGTCAGCCGAAACTTCTTTGCCGTCTGCCTTATAAATCACAAACGGCAAAGAAAAGTGGTTTTGCCGTCAGCTAGACTACATCTTTGCCATGAGCTATTTGTGTCTTTGCCTTCAACCTCGTATATCACAGACCGCAAAGAATGGGTAAAATTAAAAAAAATACAGCAGGGTTGCTCCCAAGGGATGCTGTCAACGCATGCAAGTGCACCTTATCTAATCTTTCTTCATCTTTTTAAGAGGGAAAGGCCTGTCCGTCAGTCCGTCTCTAGTGCCTTTCATTCAACATTAGAGGAGTACAAAATGTAAACCGGACCGCGAGAGAACTAAAGTTATAGAATAGTCCTTAAAATTTACAAAAAGGACGCTAAAACATAAAATGGAAAAGCAATCAGGTCCTTCTTCGTCGCTGCAGAGGTCTGCTCGCCCAACCATCCAGCCGGATGCCCACCGCGCCACTCTATCGTGCTCAGCTTGCCGCGCCGCCGCCCTGTCCTGCTCGTCGCGCCGCCGTCTGGACCCGCTCAGCTGCGCGGCTCTGCCCCAGCCGCGCTTGGGAGGCATGGAAGGGAGTCGGGGATGGGCAGTGCTCGCCAGGCGGAGTCCCCGGCTGCTGTCGCGGCAGAGCTCGCGAGTCAGGCACGGGACCTCAAGGCCAGGGCTGGTACCGAGATGGCGGCCAGCGAGGTGGAGGTGGGCGCCGGCAGGCCTACGGTGGCGACGGGGGAAGTGGCCGCGGCCGCCAGGCAAAGTGGTTGCCGGCGAGGCAGGGAACAGGGGGCGAGCTGTTGGCCGGGGCCGGTGGTCGAGGTGGTGCGGGCGCCGGTCGGTTTGCTCGATGGACCGAGAGGGAGAGAAACGAGAGGGAGAGAGAGACGTGCGGTGGGGATGGGGATAAGGTAGACAGGACGTGGGGCGCGTGGGTGCTACCTGGGGGCGTGTGCATCGTGGGTGGGTGGTGTGTGGACGGCCTGGTGGGTGGGATGTGCGTCTATGATGTTGCCAAGTCATCGATCCATGTGATCGATACCTGTGATGTGCTTTCTCTTTGCCGTCTGCAACAAAAAATACAGACGGCATAGAGCTCACTTTGCCGTCTGCAAAACAAAACACAGATGGCAAATAATCTTTGCCATCTGCGGAAAAAGTATAGACAGCAAAGAATCTTTGCCGTCTGTGATTTTTGTTGCATACGGCAAAGTGAGCTCTTTGCCGTCTGTGATTTTTCTCGCAGATGGCAAAGTTTATTTTCCCGTCAGTTTTTCTTTGCTGTCTGGTGATGCCATCAAACCCTTTCTTTGCCGTCTGCCCGACGAAAAGCTGACGGCAAATTATCTGTTTCCCGTAGTGGGAGTGACAGAGGTCTATGGAAAATGTGACTTAAGTCCGCATGCTGCTGTGCCTATACCAGAGTGATGTCTTTATTGAGCAAAAGAGTGTAGTTTAGGGAACAATGTGATTAGAGGGCTATTCATCCACTTATCTATCCAGAGCATTATAGTATATCCTCTACCAGCTTTGCACTTTGTATGCCCTTTGAATGTGGGCAACAGTTTCATTACAGATTTCCACCAGAATGAACCAATAAATCTATCTCCTGGTAAACTCTCCTAGTAATATGTCTCCCAAATAATATTAACCCATGGAATGTCTTCTCTATTGAAGAATTTGTGCAGAAATTTCATGAGCAGGGCTTGATTATGAACCTGAAGATCTAAAACTCCCAAGCCACCATGGGATTTAGGTAGACAAACTTTATTCTAGGAGATCAGTACCATGCCTCTGTCATGAGTTACATATTTCCTCCAAAAGCAGTTCATCAGGTAGGAGTTAATTTGTTTAAGCACAGTCTTTGGGATCATGAGAGTGCACATGAAAAAGGTTGGCATGCTTGTAAAGACTGGCTTGAGCAGTGTGAGCTTATCTCTAGTAGATAACATTGTGGAGCAGCTAAGCAATATGTTTTCATTTCTCTTCAACGTTGGCATACAGTCTTCAAGTTTTGGTTTGGTAGAGCCCAGTGGAAGTCCCAAGTAAGTGTCAGGCCAACATCCAATTTTACACCCAAGCAGAGTACATAGTTCCAGCATTTTCTCTTGAGGAGTATTAATAGAAATAATTGTGTATTTTGAGTAATTGATTTGCAGACCAGAGAATTCAGCATAGTGCAAGAGCAGATTTTTGATATGTTGAACTTGTCTGTGGTCAGCCTGGGCCACAAGCACAGTATCATCAGCATATTGAATAATGGGGAAATCAGAAGAAGAGTTGTGTTGCAGAGGTGGACGCACCATGGCATTTCTCATGGCTCCATTAAGCATGCTTTGTGATACGTCTCCAACGTATCTATAATTTTTGGTTGTTCCATGCTATTATATTATCAACCTTGGATGTTTTATATGCAATTATATGATATTTTATGTGATTTTTGGGACTAACCTATTAACCTAGAGCCTAGTGCCAGTTTCTGTTTTTTCCTTGTTTTGGAGTATCGCAGAAAAGGAAAATCAAATGGAGTCTAATTGACCTGAAACTTCACAGAACTTATTTTTGGAATGGGAGCAATCCAGGAGACTTGGAGTAGACATCAGGGAAGCTTCGAGGGAGGCACGAGCCAGGGAGGCGTGCCCTACCCCCCGGGCGCTCCCCCCACCCTGGTGGGCCCCTCGTGGATCCCCTGACCGACTTCTTTCGCCTATATATGTCCATATACCCTGAAAACATCGGGGAGCAGAATAGATCGGGAGTTCCGCCGCCAGAAGCCCCCGTAGCCACCGAAAACCAATCTAGACCCGTTCCGGCACCCTACCGGAGGGGGAATCCCTCTCCGGTGGCCATCTTCATCATCCTGGCGCTCTCCATGACGAGGAGGGAGTAGTTCACCCTCGGGGCTGAGGGTATGTACCAGTAGCTATGTGTTTAATCTCTCTCTCTCTCTCTCTCTCTCTCTGTCTCGTGAGGTGCCACGATCTTGATTTATCACGAGCTTTGCTATTATAGTTGGATCTTATGATGTTTATTCCCCCCTCTACTCTCTTGTGATGAATTGAGTTTTCCCTTTGAAGTTATCTTATCGGATAGAGTCTTTAAGGATTTGAAAACACTTGATGTATGTCTTGCACGTGCTTATCTATGGTGACAATGGGATATCATGTGATCCACTTGATGTATGTTTTGGTGATCAACTTGCGGGTTTCGTGACCTCGTGAACTTATGCATAGGGGTTGGCACACATTTTCGTCTTGACTCTTCGGTAGAAACTTTGGGGCACTCTTTGAGGTTCTTTGTGTTGGTTGAATAGATGAATCTGAGATTGTGTGATGCATATCGTATAATCATACCCACGGATACTTGAGGTGACATTGGAGTATCTAGGTGACATTAGGGTTTTGGTTGATTTGTGACTTAAGGTGTTATTCTAGTACGAACTCTATGATATATTGAATGGAAAGAATAGCTTCATGTTATTTTACTACAGACTCTTGAATGGATCGATCAAAAAGGATAACTTTGAGGTGGTTTCGTACCCTACCATAATCTCTTCGTTTGTTCTCCGCTATTAGTGACTTTGGAGTGACTCTTTTTTGCATGTTGAGGGATTGTTATATGATCCAATTATGTTATTATTGTTGAGAGAACTTGCACTAGTGAAAGTATGAACCCTAGGCCTTGTTTCCCAGCATTGCAATACCGTTTACGCTTACTTTTATCATTAGTTACCTTGCTGTTTTTCTTTTTTCAGATTACAAAAATCATTATCTACTATCCATATTGCACTTGTATCACCATCTCTTCGCCGAACTAGTGCACCTATACAATTTACCATTGTATTGGGTGTGTTGGGGACACAAGAGACTCTTTGTTATTTGGTTGCAGGGTTGCTTGAGAGAGACCATCTTCATCCTATGCCTCCCACGGATTGATAAACCTTAGGTCATCCACTTGAGGGAAATTTGCTACTGTCCTACAAACCACTGCACTTGGAGGCCCAACAATTTCTACAAGAAGAAGGTTGTGTAGTAGATATCAAGCTCTTTTCTGGCGCCGTTGAAGGGGAGGTTAGTGCTTGAAGGTATATCTTTAGATCTTGCAATCGAATCTTTTTGTTTCTTGTTTTATCACCAGTTTAGTTTATAAAAGAAAACTACAAAAAATGGAATTGAGTTTGCCTCATACGCTTCATCTTTTTAATATCTTTCGCGAGAATGATGGAAAGGAAAATTGTGCTCAAATGATAGAAGAAGAAGTCTCTAAAATGTTTGGCACTAAATCTTTGAATGATGAGCATGATTGCAATGTTATTAGTATGAACTCTTTGAATATCCATAGTACCAATGATGATTGCACTAGTTATGATGAAAATATCTCTTATAAGCATGTCGATTTTTGTGGAGTGAATAGAGTTTGCAAGTACATACCAAACAGTGAAGATAGATTTTGCAAGCGGCATAAGTATTTGGAAACTAAATGGTTGCAAGAGAGGCTAGATGTTAGTGCTAAAAATTTAAAATATCTTAGCCATACTTGTGAACTTCGCAATGAACATGGTCATTTAAATATCAAATGCAAATTGTTTCATGATCGAATCGTGTCCAAAAATTGTGATGACTTGATTTCCCTTGCACATCATAATGAACTTAGTTTGCTTTTGGGTTATGAAGAAATGAAACGTCAAACTAACCATATTCTAGAATATAACCTTGAGAAATTCCTCGATATTGATCTAGAAGAAATCTATATGTATTGTGTGGTGAATTGCATTGAAAATCCTTATATTGCCAATTACATAAAGAAAAGAAAACAAATAGAGGATGAAGGGAATACTAATGAAAGGGAAGAGGCTTCCCAATATCCTCCTATTATTTCTTATGATGAATCAGGTAACGAGGATGCCCTTCTATTCAACCAATCTCATCAATAAGGAGCTCCAAAAAGAGGATTGAACCCACACATAATGTGAAGAAGAAAAAGAAAAGACGGAGAAGTAAAGGTAAAGAGGTATCCCTCCCAAATGATGTTGCCCCTATTACTCATTGTGATAATGATAATTGCTATACTATTGGTGCTATCCATACTATTAATGATGAGAGTGATTATGCTTATGATATGAAAAGGCCCAAGCTTGGGGATGCTATGTTTGATGAGAATGACATGTTTGAGAATATATTTGTTGCAATTAATGTCTGTCCCAAGATTGGGGAGGCTATGTTTAATGAAGATGTTATTTTTGGCCTCCCAAGTTTTGATGAGAAAATTTATTATGATGATAGCATGCCTCCTATTTATGATGATTATTGCAATGACACTTATGCTATAAAGAGTAGTGATGATTATCTATAAAACTTGTCATGATTATGATTACCCTTTTTCTGAATACTACTCTTTTAATGTGGAAACAATTTGTAGTATTCGAGTTTCTTATGATACTCCCACTATTCCGAATGAGAAGAATTTTGCTTATGTGGGGAGTAGTAAATTTTCTATGCTTGTAGATCATGAAAGAAATGCTTTATGTGATGGTTATATTGTTGAATTAATTCATGATGCTACTGAAAATTATTATGAGGGAGGAACATATGCTTGTAGGAATTGCAATAATATCAAGTTTCCTCTCTATGTGCTTAAAGTTTTGAAGTTATGCTTGTTTTGCCCTCCTATGCTAGTTGATTATTGTTCCCATATGTTGTTTTCTCACAAAATCCCTATGCATAGGAAGAGGATTAGACTTAAATGTGCAAGTCATATTCTTCATGATGCTCCTGTTATGTTTCAATTCTTACCTTTGTGAGCATCATTGAAATCATCATGCCTAGCTAGGGGCGTTAGACGTTAGCGCTTGTTGGGAGGCAACCCAATTTTATTTTTGCTCCTGTTTAGTAATAAATAATCCATCTAGACTCTGTTTAGATGTGGTTTTATGCTTTTAATTAGTGTTTGTGCCAAGTAAAGCCTTTAGGACCTTCTTGGATGATTGTTATTTGATCTTGCTGTAAAAAACAGAAAGTATGCACTCACGAGAATAATTTCCATTTCTTACCAAAGAGCGATAAAATACCAATTACACTTGAAGTAGATTAATAAAAGAATTTCCTAGGACTTCCTAATTTCTCAGGATTTTGGAGTTACAAAATCCTACAGATTACTACAGACTGTTCTGTTTTTGACAGATTCTGTTTTCTATGTGTTGTTTGCTTATTTTGATGAATCTATGAGTAGTATCGGAGGGTATGAACCATAGATGAGTTGGAATACAGTAGATATTACACCAATATGAATTTATAATGAGTTCACAATAGTACCTAAGTGGTGATTTATTTTCTTATACTAACGGAGCTTACGAGTTTTCTGTTATGTTTTGTGTTGTGAAGTTTTCAAGTTTTGGGTAAAGATTTGATGGACTATGGAATAAGGAGTGGCAAGAGCCTAAGATTGGGGATGCCCAAGGCACCCCAAGGTAATATTCAAGGACAACCAAAAGCCTAACCTAGAGCCTAGTGCCAATTTCTGTTTTTCCTTGTTTTAGAGTATCGCAGAAAAGGAAAATCAAACGGAGTCCAATTGACCTGAAACTTCACGGAACTTATTTTTGGAACGGGAGCAATCCAGGAGACTTGGAGTAGACGTCAGGGAAGCTTCAAGGGAGGCACGAGGCAGGGAGGCGTGCCCTACCCCCCTGGGCGCTCCCACCACCCTGGTGGGCCCCTCGTGGATCCCCTGACCGACTTCTTTCGCCTATATATGTCCATATACCCTAAAAACATCGTGGAGCAGAATAGATCGGGAGTTCCGCCTCCAGAAGCTCCGTAGCCACCGAAAACCAATCTAGACCCGTTCCGGCACCCTACCAGAGGGGGAATCCCTTTTCGGTGGCCATCTTCATCATCCCGGCGCTCTCCATGACGAGGAGGGAGTAGTTCACCCTCGGGGCTGAGGGTATGTACCAGTAGCTATGTGTTTGATCTCTCTCTCTCTCTCTCTCTCTCTCTCGTGTTCTTGAGGTGGCACGATCTTGATGTATCACGAGCTTTGCTATTATAGTTGGATCTTATGATGTTTGCCGTCAGAAAGCAGACGGCAAAGTCAGATGGCAAAGATTAATCGGCAAAGAATACTTTGCCGTCAGCTTTTTATCTGACAGACGGCAAATTCTTTGCCGTCAGCCGAAACTTCTTTGCCGTCTGCCTTATAAATCACAAACGGCAAAGAAAAGTGGTTTTGCCGTCAGCTAGACTACATCTTTGCCATGAGCTATTTGTGTCTTTGCCTTCAACCTCGTATATCACAGACCGCAAAGAATGGGTAAAATTAAAAAAATACAGCAGCGTTGCTCCCAAGGGATGCTGTCAACGCATGCAAGTGCACCTTATCTAATCTTTCTTCATCTTTTTAAGAGGGAAAGGCCTGTCCGTCAGTCCGTCTCTAGTGCCTTTCATTCAACATTAGAGGAGTACAAAATGTAAACCGGACCGCGAGAGAACTAAAGTTATAGAATAGTCCTTAAAATTTACAAAAAGGACGCTAAAACATAAAATGGAAAAGCAATCAGGTCCTTCTTCTTCGCTGCAGAGGTCTGCTCGCCCAACCGTCCAGCCGGATGCCCACCGTGCCACTCTATCGTGCTCAGCTTGCCGCGCCGCCGCCCTGTCCTGCTCGTCGCGCCGCCGTCTGGACCCGCTCAGCTGCGCGGCTCTGCCCCAGCCGCGCTTGGGAGGCATGGAAGGGAGTCGGGGATGGGCAGTGCTCGCCAGGCGGAGTCCCCGGCTGCTGTCGCGGCAGAGCTCGCGAGTCAGGCACGAGACCTCAAGGCCAGGGCTGGTACCGGGGGTGGAGGCCGGCGGAGGCGACGGGGTCGGGGCCGCCGGTGGCCAGCGGGGGCGACGGGGCATGGAGGCTGCCGGGGGCAACGAGCAACGGGGCTTGGAGGCCTGCGGGGGTGACGGGGCCAGGGCCACTGGGGACAACGAGCGACGGGGCTCGGAGGCCGGCGCGCGAGATGATGGCCAGCGTTGCCCGGGCCGGCCTGCGAGATGGCGGCCAGCGAGGTGGAGGTGGGCGCCGGCAGGCCTACGGTGGCGACGGGGGAAGTGGCCGCGGCCGCCAGGCAAAGTGGTTGCCGGCGAGGCAGGGAACAGGGGGCGAGCTGTTGGCCGGGGCCGGTGGTCGAGGTGGTGCGGGCGCCGGTCGGTTTGCTCGATGGACCGAGAGGGAGAGAAACGAGAGGGAGAGAGAGACGTGCGGTGGGGATGGGGATAAGGTAGACAGGACGTGGGGCGCGTGGGTGCTACCTGGGGGCATGTGCATCATGGGTGGGTGGTGTGTGGACGGCCTGGTGGGTGGGATGTGCGTCTATGATGTTGCCAAGTCATCGATCCATATGATCGATACGTGTGATGTGCTTTCTCTTTGCTGTCTGCAACAAAAAATACAAACGGCATAGAGCTCACTTTGCCGTCTGCAAAACAAAACACAGATGGCAAATAATCTTTGCCATCTGCGGAAAAAGTATAGACAGCAAAGAATCTTTGCCGTCTGTGATTTTTGTTGCATACGGCAAAGTGAGCTCTTTGCCGTCTGTGATTTTTCTCGCAGATGGCAAAGTTTATTTTCCCGTCAGTTTTTCTTTGCCGTCTGGTGATGCCATCAAACCCTTTCTTTGCCGTCTGCCCGACGAAAAGCTGACGGCAAATTATCTGTTTCCCGTAGTGGGAGTGACAGAGGTCTATGGAAAATGTGACTTAAGTCCGCATGCTGTTGTGCCTATACCAGAGTGATGTCTTTATTGAGCAAAAGAGTGTAGTTTAGGGAACAATGTGATTAGAGGGCTATTCATCCACTTATCTATCCAGAGCATTATAGTATATCCTCTACCAGCTTTGCACTTTGTATGCCCTTTGAATGTGGGCAACAGTTTCATTACAGATTTCCACCAGAATGAACCAATAAATCTATCTCCTGGTAAACTCTCCTAGTAATATGTCTCCCAAATAATATTAACCCATGGAATGTCTTCTCTATTGAAGAATTTGTGCAGAAATTTCATGAGCAGGGCTTGATTATGAACCTGAAGATCTAAAACTCCCAAGCCACCATGGGATTTAGGTAGACAAACTTTATTCTAGGAGATCAGTACCATGCCTCTGTCATGAGTTACATATTTCCTCCAAAAGCAGTTCATCAGGTAGGAGTTAATTTGTTTAAGCACAGTATTTGGGATCATGAGAGTGCACATGAAAAAGGTTGGCATGCTTGTAAAGACTGGCTTGAGCAGTGTGAGCTTATCTCTAGTAGATAACATTGTGGAGCAGCTAAGCAATATGTTTTCATTTCTCTTCAACGTTGGCATACAGTCTTCAACTTTTGGTTTGGTAGAGTCCAGTGGAAGTCCCAAGTAAGTGTCAGGCCAACATCCAATTTTACACCCAAGCAGAGTACATAGTTCCAGCATTTTCTCTTGAGGAGTATTAATAGAAATAATTGTGTATTTTGAGTAATTGATTTGCAGACCAGAGAATTCAACATAGTGCAAGAGCAGATTTTTGATATGTTGAACTTGTCTGTGGTCAGCCTGGGCCACAAGCACAGTATCATCAGCATATTGAATAATGGGTAAATCAGAAGAAGAGTTGTGTTGCAGAGGTGGACGCACCATGGCATTTCTCATGGCTTCATTAAGCATGCTTTGTGATACGTCTCCAACGTATCTATAATTTTTGGTTGTTCCATGCTATTATATTATCAACCTTGGATGTTTTATATGCAATTATATGATATTTTATATGATTTTTGGGACTAACCTATTAACCTAGAGCCTAGTGCCAGTTTCTATTTTTTCCTTGTTTTGGAGTATCGCAGAAAAGGAAAATCAAATGGAGTCCAATTGACCTGAAACTTCACAGAACTTATTTTTGGAACGGGAGCAATCCAGGAGACTTGGAGTAGACGTCAGGGAAGCTTCGAGGGAGGCACGAGCCAGGGAGGCGTGCCCTACCCCCGGGCGCTCCCCCCACCCTGGTGGGCCCCTCGTGGATCCCCTGACCGACTTCTTTCGCCTATATATGTCCATATACCCTGAAAACATCGGGGAGCAGAATAGATCGAGAGTTCCGCCGCCAGAAGCCCCCGTAGCCACCGAAAACCATTCTAGACCCGTTCCGGCACCCTACCGGAGGGGGAATCCCTCTCCGGTGGCCATCTTCATCATCCTGGCGCTCTCCATGACGAGGAGGGAGTAGTTCACCCTCGGGGCTGAGGGTATGTACCAGTAGCTATGTGTTTAATCTCTCTCTCTCTCTCTCTCTCTCTCTCTCTGTCTCGTGAGGTGGCACGATCTTGATTTATCACGAGCTTTGCTATTATAGTTGGATCTTATGATGTTTATTCCCCCCTCTACTCTCTTGTGATGAATTGAGTTTTCCCTTTGAAGTTATCTTATCGGATAGAGTCTTTAAGGATTTGAAAACACTTGATGCATGTCTTGCACGTGCTTATCTATGGTGACAATGGGATATCATGTGATCCACTTGATGTATGTTTTGGTGATCAACTTGCGGGTTTCGTGACCTCGTGAACTTATGCATAGGGGTTGGCACACATTTTCGTCTTGACTCTCCGGTAGAAACTTTGGGGCACTCTTTGAGGTTCTTTGTGTTGGTTGAATAGATGAATCTGAGATTGTGTGATGCATATCGTATAATCATACCCACGGATACTTGAGGTGACATTGGAGTATCTAGGTGACATTAGGGTTTTGGTTGATTTGTGACTTAAGGTGTTATTCTAGTACGAACTCTATGATATATTGAATGGAAAGAATAGCTTCATGTTATTTTACTACAGACTCTTGAATAGATCGATCAAAAAGGATAACTTTGAGGTGGTTTCGTACCCTACCATAATCTCTTCGTTTGTTCTCCGCTATTAGTGACTTTGGAGTGACTCTTTTTTGCATGTTGAGGGATTGTTATATGATCCAATTATGTTATTATTGTTGAGAGAACTTGCACTAGTGAAAGTATGAACCCTAGGCCTTGTTTCCCAGCATTGCAATACCGTTTACGCTTACTTTTATCATTAGTTACCTTGCTGTTTTTCTTTTTTCAGATTACAAAAATCATTATCTACTATCCATATTGCACTTGTATCACCATCTCTTCGCCGAACTAGTGCACCTATACAATTTACCATTGTATTGGGTGTGTTGGGGACACAAGAGACTCTTTGTTATTTGGTTGCAGGGTTGATTGAGAGAGACCATCTTCATCCTATGCCTCCCACGGATTGATAAACCTTAGGTCATCCACTTGAGGGAAATTTGCTACTGTCCTACAAACCACTGCACTTGGAGGCCCAACAATTTCTACAAGAAGAAGGTTGTGTAGTAGATATCAAGCTCTTTTCTGGCGCCGTTGAAGGGGAGGTTAGTGCTTGAAGGTATATCTTTAGATCTTGCAATCGAATCTTTTTGTTTCTTGTTTTATCACCAGTTTAGTTTATAAAAGAAAACTACAAAAAATGGAATTGAGTTTGCCTCATACGCTTCATCTTTTTAATATCTTTCGCGAGAATGATGGAAAGGAAAATTGTGCTCAAATGATAGAAGAAGAAGTCTCTAAAATGTTTGGCACTAAATCTTTGAATGATGAGCATGATTGCAATGTTATTAGTATGAACTCTTTGAATATCCATAGTACCAATGATGATTGCACTAGTTATGATGAAAATATCTCTTATAAGCATGTCGATTTTTGTGGAGTGAATAGAGTTTGCAAGTACATACCAAACAGTGAAGATAGATTTTGCAAGCGGCATAAGTATTTGGAAACTAAATGGTTGCAAGAGAGGCTAGATGTTAGTGCTAAAATTTAAAATATCTTAGCCATACTTGTGAACTTCGCAATGAACATGGTCATTTAAATATCAAATGCAAATTGTTTCATGATCGAATCGTGTCCAAAAATTGTGATGACTTGATTTCCCTTGCACATCATAATGAACTTAGTTTGCTTTTGGGTTATGAAGAAATGAAACGTCAAACTAACCATATTCTAGAATATAACCTTGAGAAATTCCTCGATATTGATCTAGAAGAAATCTATATGTATTGTGTGGTGAATTGCATTGAAAATCCTTATATTGCCAATTACATAAAGAAAAGAAAACAAATAGAGGATGAAGGGAATACTAATGAAAGGGAAGAGGCTTCCCAATATCCTCCTATTATTTCTTATGATGAATCAGGTAACGAGGATGCCCTTCTATTCAACCAATCTCATCAATAAGGAGCTCCAAAAAGAGGATTGAACCCACACATAATGTGAAGAAGAAAAAGAAAAGACGGAGAAGTAAAGGTAAAGAGGTATCCCTCCCAAATGATGTTGCCCCTATTACTCATTGTGATAATGATAATTGCTATACTATTGGTGCTATCCATACTATTAATGATGAGAGTGATTATGCTTATGATATGAAAAGGCCCAAGCTTGGGGATGCTATGTTTGATGAGAATGACATGTTTGAGAATATATTTGTTGCAATTAATGTCTGTCCCAAGATTGGGGAGGCTATGTTTAATGAAGATGTTATTTTTGGCCTCCCAAGTTTTGATGAGAAAATTTATTATGATGATAGCATGCCTCCTATTTATGATGATTATTGCAATGACACTTATGCTATAAAGAGTAGTGATGATTATCTATAAAACTTGTCATGATTATGATTACCCTTTTTCTGAATACTACTCTTTTAATGTGGAAACAATTTGTAGTATTCGAGTTTCTTATGATACTCCCACTATTCCGAATGAGAAGAATTTTGCTTATGTGGGGAGTAGTAAATTTTCTATGCTTGTAGATCATGAAAGAAATGCTTTATGTGATGGTTATATTGTTGAATTAATTCATGATGCTACTGAAAATTATTATGAGGGAGGAACATATGCTTGTAGGAATTGCAATAATATCAAGTTTCCTCTCTATGTGCTTAAAGTTTTGAAGTTATGCTTGTTTTGCCCTCCTATGCTAGTTGATTATTGTTCCCATATGTTGTTTTCTCACAAAATCCCTATGCATAGGAAGAGGATTAGACTTAAATGTGCAAGTCATATTCTTCATGATGCTCCTGTTATGTTTCAATTCTTACCTTTGTGAGCATCATTGAAATCATCATGCCTAGCTAGGGGCGTTAGACGTTAGCGCTTGTTGGGAGGCAACCCAATTTTATTTTTGCTCCTGTTTAGTAATAAATAATCCATCTAGACTCTGTTTAGATGTGGTTTTATGCTTTTAATTAGTGTTTGTGCCAAGTAAAGCCTTTAGGACCTTCTTGGATGATTGTTATTTGATCTTGTTGTAAAAAACAGAAAGTATGCACTCACGAGAATAATTTCCATTTCTTACCAGAGAGCGATAAAATACCAATTACACTTGAAGTAGATTAATAAAAGAATTTCCTAGGACTTCCTAATTTCTCAGGATTTTGGAGTTACAGAATCCTACAGATTACTACAGACTGTTCTGTTTTTGACAGATTCTGTTTTCTATGTGTTGTTTGCTTATTTTGATGAATCTATGAGTAGTATCGGAGGGTATGAACCATAGATGAGTTGGAATACAGTAGATATTACACCAATATGAATTTATAATGAGTTCACAACAGTACCTAAGTGGTGATTTATTTTCTTATACTAACGGAGCTTACGAGTTTTCTGTTATGTTTTGTGTTGTGAAGTTTTCAAGTTTTGGGTAAAGATTTGATGGAGTATGGAATAAGGAGTGGCAAGAGCCTAAGATTGGGGATGCCCAAGGCACCCCAAGGTAATATTCAAGGACAACCAAAAGCCTAAGCTTGGGATGCCCCGGAAGGCATCCCCTATTTCGTCTTCGTTCATCGGTAACTTTAGCTATATTTTTATTCACCACATGATATGTGTTTTGCTTGGAGCGTCATTTTATTTTATTTTGTTTTGCTTGCTGTTTGAATAAACTACCAAGACCTGAAATTCTTAAATGTTAGAGAGTCTTCATATAGTTGCATAATTATTTGACTACTCATTGATCTTCACTTACATCTTTCGGAGTAGTTTGTTGTTGCTCTAGTGCTTCACTTATATCTTTTTAGAGCACGGTGGTGGTTTTATTTTATAGAAATATATGAACTATCATGCATCACTTATATTATTTTGAGAGTCTCTAAACAGCCTGGTAATTTGCTTTGGTTATGAAACTAGTCCTAATATGATGGGCATCTAAGAGGGATATAATAAAAACTTTCATATAAAGTGCATTGAATACTATGAGAAGTTTGATACTTGATCATTGTTTTGAGATATGAGGATGGTAATATTAGAGTCATGCTAGTGAGTAGTTGTGAATTTGAGAAATACTTGTGTTAAAGTTTGTGATTCCCGTAGCATGCACGTATGGTGAACTGTTATATGATGAAGTCGGAGCATGATTTATTTATTGATTGTCTTCCTTATGAGTGGCAGTCCGGGACGAGCGATGGTCTTTTCCTACCAATCTATCCCCCTAGGAGCATGTGCGTAGTACTTTATTTCGATAACTAATAGATTTTTGCAATAAGTATGTGAGTTCTTTATGACTAATGTTGAGTCCATGGATTATACACACTCTCACCCTTCCACCATTGCTAGTCTCTCTAGTACCGCGCAACTTTCGCCGGTACCATCAACCCACCATATACCTTCCTCAAAACAGCCACCATACCTACCTATTATGGCATTTCCATAGCCATTCCAAGATATATTGCCATGCAACTTTCCACCGTTCCATTATTATGACACGCTTCATCATTGTCATATTGCTTGCATGATCATGTAGTTGACATCGTATTTGTGGCAAAGCCATCGTTCATAAATCTTCATACATGTCACTCATGCATCATTGCACATCCCGGTACACCGCCGGAGGCATTCATATAGAGTCATATTTTGTTCTAAGTATTGAGTTGTAAGAAAATAAAAGTGTGATGGTCATCATTATTAGAGCATTGTCCCAGTGAGGAAAGGATGATGGAGACTATGATTCCCCCACAAGTCGGGATGAGACTCCGGATGAAAAAAAAGAAGGCCATAAAAAAAAGGCCAAAACAGAAAAACAAAAAAAATGAGAGAAAAAGAGAGAAGGGGCAATGCTACTATCCTTTTACCACACTTGTGCTTCAAAGTAGCACCATGATGTTCATGATAGAGTCTCCTATGTTGTCACTTTCATATACTAGTGGGAATTTTACATTATAGAACTTGGCTTGTATATTCCAATGACGGGCTTCGTCAAAATTGCCCTAGGTCTTCATGAGAAAGCAAGATGGATGCACACCCACTTAGTTCTTTTGTTGAGCTTTCATACACTTATATCTCTAGTGCATCCGTTGCATGGCAATCCCTACTCACTCACATTGATATCTTTTGATGGGTATCTCCATAGCCCGTTGATATGCCTAGTTGATGTGAGACTATATTCTCCTTTTTTGTCTTCTCCACAACCACCCTTCTATTCCACACATAGTGCTATATCCATGCCTCACGCTCATATATTGCGTGAAGATTGAAAAAGTTTTAGAACATCAATAGTATGGAACAATTGCTTGGCTTGTCATCGGGTTGTGCATGACTTAAATATTTGTGTGGTGAAGATAGAGCATAGCCAGACTATATGATTTTGTAGGGATAACTTTCTTTGGCCATGTTATTTTGAGAAGACATGATTGCTTTATCAGTATGCTTGAAGTATTATTGTTTTTATGTCAATATTAAACTTTTGTCTTGAATCTTATGGATCTGAATATTCTTGCCACAATAAAGAGAACTACATGGATAAATATGTTAGGTAGCATTCCACATCAAAAATTATGTTTTTATCATTTACCTACTCGAGGACAAGCCGGAATTAAGCTTGGGGATGCTTGATACGTCTCCAGCGTATCTATAAATTTTTATTGTTCCATGCTATTATATTATCAACCTTGGATGTTTTATATGCTATTTTATATGAGTTTTGGGACTAACCTATTAACCTAGAGCCTAGTGCCAGTTTATGTTTTTTCCTTGTTTTAGAGTATCGCAGAAAAGGAAAATCAAACAGAGTCCAATTGACCTGAAACTTCACAGAACTTATTTTTGGAACGGAAGCAATCCAGGAGACTTGGAGTAGACGTCAGGGAAGCTTCGAGGGAGGCACGAGGCAGGGAGGCGCGCCCTACCCCCCTGGGCGCGCCCCCCACCCTCGTGGGCCCCTCGTGGCTCCCCTGACTGACTTCTTTCGCCTATATATGTCCATATACCCTAAAACATCGGGGAGCAGAATAGATCAGGAGTTCCGCCGCCAGAAGCCTCTGTAGCCACCGAAAACCAATCTATACCCGTTCCGGCACCCTACCGGAGGGGGAATCCCTCTCCGGTGGCCATCTTTGTCATCCCGGCGCTCTCCATGACGAGGAGGGAGTAGTTCACCCTCAGGGCTGAGGATATATACCAGTAGCTATGTGTTTGATCTCTCTCTCTCTCGTGTTCTTGAGGTGGCACGATCTTGATGTATCGCGAGCTTTGCTATTATAGTTGGATCTTATGATGTTTCTTCCCCCTCTACTCTCTTGTGATGAATTGAGTTTTCCCTTTGAAGTTATCTTATCGGATTGAGTCTTTAAGGATTTGAGAACACTTGATGTATGTCTTGCATGTGCTTATCTGTGGTGACAATGGGATATCATGTGATCCACTTGATGTATGTTTTGGTGATCAACTTGCGGGTTCCGTGACCTCGTGAACTTATGCATAGGGGTTGGCACACGTTTTCGTCTTGACTCTCCAGTAGAAACTTTGGGGGCACTCTTTGAGGTTCTTTGTGTTGGTTGAATAGATGAATCTGAGATTGTGTGATGCATATCGTATAATGATACCCACGGATACTTGAGGTGACATTGGAGTATCTAGGTGACATGAGGGTTTTGGTTGATTTGTGTCTTAAGGTGTTATTGTAGTACGAACTCTACGACAGATTGAACGGAAAGAATAGCTTCATGTTATTTTTCTATGGACTCTTGAATAGATCGATCAGAAAGGATAACTTTGAGGTGGTTTCGTACCCTACCATAATCTCTTCGTTTGTTCTCTGCTATTAGTGACTTTGGAGTGCCTCTTTGTTGCATGTTGAGGGATAGTTATATGCTCCAATTATGTTATTATTGTTGAGAGAAATTTCACTAGTGAAAGTATGAACCCTAGGCCTTGTTTCCTAGCATTGCAATACCGTTTACGCTCACTTTTGTCATTAGTTACTTGCCGTTTTTCTATTTTCAGATTAGAAAAACCATTATCTACTATCCATATTGCACTTGTATCACCATCTATTCGCCGAACTAGTGCACCTATACAATTTACCATTGTATTGGGTGTGTTGGGGACACAAGAGACTCTTTGTTATTTGGTTGCAGGGTTGCTTGAGAGAGACCATCTTCATCCTACGCCTCCCACGGATTGATAAACCTTAGGTCATCCACTTGAGGGAAATTTGCTACTGTCCTACAAACCTATGCACTTGGAGGCCCAACAACGTCTAGAAGAAGAAGGTTGTGTAGTAGATATCACTTTGCAGAATATCAACTATAAGCACAAAAATGAAAGAGGATACGGGATCTCCTTGTCTGACTCCCTTCATGCACAAAAAATGCTTGCCGGGAACACCATTAAGTAGGATAGAAGAGTATCCTCTATCATAAATCATCTTAATCCATTTTATCCATCTCTCTCCAAATCCCTTGGCCTTAAGTGTCTGAATAATTGTGTCATGGCTAAGCATGTCAAATGCCTTCTCAAAATCCAATTTCAGCATAATGAGTTCTTGCTTACTCTGATAGCACTGGTGGATATACTCATATTCCCATGCCAGGAAATCTTGGATGCATCTCTTGTTTAGAAAGCCATATTGATTCCTATGAACCATATTATGAATATACCCTTGTAATCTATTTCCAAGCAACTTTGTGATTATCTTGAGTGTACAGTTCAATAGGGAGAAGGGTCTAAAATCAGATGGGCTATCTGTTGAATCCTTCTTGGGGATGAGAGTGATGAAGGAGTAGTTAATACTTTGAAGATTAACTTTGCCTGAGTGGAAGTCCTCAATTAACTTATAGAAATCAGCAGCAATAATATTCCAATAGTGTTTCAAAAAAGCAGCATTGAAACCATCAGGCCCTGGAGATTTGTCTGCAGGCATGTTATGAATTACTTTGTCAATCTCCTCTTTTGTGAATGGGTTTTCAAGTGCAGAGAGATCCTCCAAGGGGTTCGGTAGATGATGAATCTATAGGGGATTACTAGTTGTTGCCTTAGTGCCTATTCCGGCTTTAAAAGCCCTGAGTAGGATGGCTGCTTTGGCCAGGTGATCATGGTGCTCAAAACCATCCTCATCTTTTAACACATCAATACAATTATTTCTCAATTTGATGGTAGCCTTTGCTTGGAAATATTTAGTGTAAGCTTCTCCCACCTTGATCTATCTAATTGTGGATCTTTGTTTCCTATAAAGTCTTTGATGTTCCAATTAATATAACTTGCAGGTGGTCCTTGATTGCATCTCTTCCCATTGTTTCTTCATTGGATAAATTTCTGCGCTCCTCAAAGTAATCATAGCATAGAATGAGGAATTGGAGATATCAATGATCTTCTTCAAATTTGAGAGGTCTCTAGCCCAATTCTTCAAACCTTTCCTCAATCTTTTAAATTTGGTGGCAATCACCTTAGCACTATCTTGTATATCCACTGGCTGTGCCCAAATACCTTGTACTACATCCCTGAAATGGTGGTGTTCTAACCAATAGTTCTCAAATCTGAAGGACTTGGATTTGGGTATGTTGGTACCAATTGAAACCATGATTGGGATATGATCAGAGGTTGTCTTTGCTAGTGGGTGAGCAAGTGTGACAGGATATTTAAGTGTCCAGGCTTCTGAAGTGAAGCACCAGTCCAGTTTCTCCAGGAGTGGAGCATCTTGCATATTACTCCAGGTAAAATTCCTGCCCTTAAGAGGGATTTCTATCAAAGCTTGCCTATTCATAGCTTCATTGAAAGTGAGCATATCATTAATGCTCCCCCTTCTCTGCTTTTGTTGTGGGGTTATCTGATATAATTAAAATCTCCCATTATAAGCCAATGTGCATCATCTGCCATAGAAAAGTTCTGAAACCAGCTAACGAAATCTGCTCTCTCATTGGGTTGACAGGGCCCATAAACATTTGTGAGGAACTATGAATCACCATCAAGATTGGAAGCAAATTGCATAGTCATGGAGAACTCATTGATGTGATGCAACTGCCCAGAGAAGATGTTTTCACTCCATGCTATCAAAAGACCTCCTAAAGCACCCACTGATGGAAGGTAAGCAAAATTTGAGATTCTTCTAGGGCAGAAGTTTTTAAGATAGGCTGAATCAATTGATTCTCTCTTAGTTTCCTATAGACATAAGATGGAACATTTGGATTCCTCCACTTTATTTGATATAGCAGTCCACTTTTTGGGATCATTAAGGCCACGAATGTTCCAATTCAGAATATCCCAGTTTCTATTCATTAAGTGGATATAGATCAGTACAGATCATCACAAAACTTGCATGAAATGAGGGTAACTAATGTCTACTACGCAACTTTATTCTTGTAGACACATGTTGGGCCTCCAAGCGCAAAGTTTTGTAGGACAGTAGCAATTTTCCCTCAAGTGGATGACCTATGGTTTATCAATTCGTGGGAGGCGTAGGATGAAGATAGTCTCTCTCAAACAACCATGCAATCAAATAATAAAAAATCTCTTGTGTCCCCAACACACCAAATACAATGGTAATTTATATACATGCACTAGTTCGGCAAAGAGATGGTGATACAAGTGTAATATGGATAGTAGATATTGACTTTTGTAATAAGAACAATAAAAAACAACAAGGTAGCAACCGATAAAACAGAGCACAAACGGTATTACAATGCTTGAAAATGAGGCCTAGGGTCCGTACTTTCTCTAGTGCAACCTCTCAACAATGCTAATATAATTGGATCATATAACCACCCCTCAAAGTGCTATGAAGAATCACTCCAAAGTTCCTATCTAGCGAAGAACATAAGAATAAATTGTTTGTAGGGTACTGTGATGCTCAGATAATTAAGCTACAATAATTCCCTGCTAAGGATGCCATGTCATCACGAATACTGTTGTTAAACTCGTGTTGGTTCGAATCCGGTCCAAATTCAAATTTTAAATTAATGTCAAAAATAAAAAATTTCAAACATAAAGCCTCCAATGTTCAAAGTGTGGCAAATAATCCCTTGATATTTGTCATGTTGGAACCAACCTCTTTTGAATTTCCGAAGTGCCCCTGGAAATTATTTAGTGCTCCAACAACTTTTAAAATTAGCCTTTCCAATTTCAAAGAATGGTTAGACAACTTCCTTTGGCCTCGAACTTTTTGTGACTCCTAGAAATAATGCGCCTGATTTATGTCACAAGTCTCATATCAAACAAAACCCATTTAGTTTTACATTTTAATAGAAAACAATAGCTGAAATTGAAAAACCGAAAATAGTTAAAATGAAAACTAGAAAACAACCCCCCCTCATACTGGGCCTTGGCCCAGTTGGCCAACTAGCCAGCCCACCTACACCTCACCCCCTCCTCTGTACAGGACATAGGGGGATCGTGGCACACATCCACGGCCATGGCACGCGTGGCGGCCATCGGTGCCCCCTGACCGCCTACAAGACGTCCCTGGCACCCTCACCTGAACCCTAACCCCTATTCCCCCACTCCCTCTCCATCTCCATCTTACTCCTCTCCCCTCCAGATCCGCCGCACCCGAGCGGGAGCTCATCGCGCCACCATCGTCAGCATGCTCCGGCACCACCCGGGCTGCACCAGAGCGTCCAGGAGCTCCCTCTTCCTCGCCTACGTCGACTACCTCGCCCCGTTTGAGATCAGCGCCACAGGAACGCCTACGCCATCTCCTCTGTCCTCGGACGCCGGCGCCCTCATCGTTGACTCCGGCCACCCCGACCCCCGTCGAGCCCGTTGCCAACCCCCTACGGCTCTCGGTGAGTCACGCCCTCCCCTTCTTCCCCCTCCGTTGCAGTGCTCCCCATGACGCCCGCCATCATGCTCGTGCCTGTCCCCTGGACGTGGCCCCGTGCGCGCGCGGCCATGCCCTGAGCTGCTCACCTCCCGTCGCGCGGAACTCACCGCGCCAGCCGCAACCACCCCCGCGCCCGGGCTCCTCTCTGTACGCGCCCACGGCATCCCCGGCCACGCCCGCGCCCGAACGTGTCTTGCCTCACGTCGGCCTTTCCCGTGCCCCGCTCGCTGCCCCCCACGTCTGCCCCGGTCGCTGGTGCTTGTGCTGGCCACCAGGCCCGCCGCTTCGCTGCAGCGCGCCTCCCACCTGCTGCCTTCCAACAGCTGCTGCTGTCCTGCCGGCCGCCTCCGTCGCTCGCCTCCCGCGACGCCGCGCCCCGGCTCCCCTGCTGCTGCTCGCTCCAGCCACCGCGCATGCCCCGGTCTCGCCCGCTGCCACCGGCGTCCCGCCTCCAGCCATGCTCGCGTGCGCCCACCGTGTTCCCCCACGCGCCCACACTGCGCCCGCTGCAGCCGCGGCAGCCCCGCAGATGACACCCCGGCCGCGCGTAGTACCTGACGTGCCCTACCCCCTTCTCGCTGCCATTCATGCCGCCCCGGTCACCGCCGCGACCGCCGTCGTGCGCGTGGCCGCGCGTCAGGCCCCAAGCCGTGCCGCACCGGTGCCCCCGCCGCCAGAGCGGGCCACGGCCTCGCCCCGCACCTGGGCGGGCTCAAGTCCTCCGCCAGCACCCGTTGCCCTTTCGCCCGCACGCCCGCTAAGGCCTTGTGGGCCGCTGACCAGAGGGGCCCACGCTCCTGTAAAAAAATGAGGGGTTAAAAATATATTAATAAAAACAATTAAGTAATTAATTAGTCGGTAATTAATTATTTAACTTAATTAACTCCGTTTAACTACCCTAATTAACTAGGTTAACTAATTAGTAGATCTTTTTAATTAAGTTGGTCAATGACAGGTGGACCCCAGTCAACCTTTTGACTGGTCAACAGTTGACTGTTGACTGCTCACTCTGCAGTCAACAGGGCCCACTGCCAGCCTCTGTACTGCTCTGCTGTGTACACTTTGTGTGTTCACATAGCAATTTAGTCTTTTTCACATTATTATTAAATCCAGTAATTCTAGAATAATGTTTTAAACTTAAAAAAAATCATAGAAATTAATCCGTAACTCGGATGAAAAAATTTATACATGAAAGTTGCTTAGAACGACGAGACGAATCCGAATACGTAGCCCGTTCGTCCGCCACACATCCCTAGCACAGCAAACCCGCAACTTTCCCCCTCCGGCTCGTTCGTCCGAAAACGCGAAACGTCGGGAATACTTTCCTGGATGTTTTTCCCCTTTGCCTGTATCACCTATCCCTGCGTTAGGTCACACCTAGCACAATGTATTGATGCGTCTCGCTTTGTGATACTTTGATTGCTCTGTTATTTATTGTGTTCCCCCTCCGTTACTTCTTTCCAGTAGACCCCGGGACTGCCGGCGACCCCCAGTTTGACTACGATGTTGACGACACGTCCTTCTTGCCAGAGCATCCAGGCAAGCCCCCCCCCCTTGATCACCAGATATCGCCTATTCTTCTCTCTACTTCTTTCCGTTAATCCTATTATGTTGCATAGCCTGTCATTGTTGCTACAGTTGTTGATACCTTACTTGCATTCCTAAATCCTTAGTATAGGATGCTAGTTTATCATCAGTGGCCCTACATTCTTGTCCGTCTGCCATGCTATACTATCGAGCCGTGATCACTAGGGAGTTGATCATGGGTGTATACTTATATACATATTATATGTTACATGTGGTGATTAAAGTCGGGTCGGCTCGTAGAGTACCAGCGAGTGATTCACGGATTGGGTTCGAAATGACGTTTGTCCCGACGGCCCTCTGAGTGGATCTTTGTGGCGGAGCGATAGGGCAGGTTGAGACCGCCTAGGAGAGAGGTGGGCCTGGCCCTGGTCGGCGTCCGTGGTTATTTCAAAATAATACACTTAACGAGATCTGGGTATTTGATCCGAGTCTGGCCACTGGCCTATACGCACTAGCCAACTGCGCGGGAACAGTTATGGGCACTCGACGTCGTGGTATCAGCCGAAGCCTTCTTGACGTCAGCGACTGAGCGGCGCACGCCGGGTTGGACTGGAACGCCTGCTCTTGTATAAGGGAGGCTAGGTTTGCTCGCCAGCCGCGTACGCAACGTGCAGGTGTGCAATGGGCGATGGGCCCAGACCCCTGCACCATAGGATTTAGACCGCCGTGCTGACCTCTCTGTTGTGCCTAGGTAGGGCTGTGACGTGTTGATCATCCGAGGCCGGGCATGACCTAGAAAAGTGTGTCCAGACAAAGGGGATCAAGCGTGTTGGGAAATGTGGTGCACCCATGCAGGGAAGTTTATCTATTCGAATAGCCGTGTCCCTCGATAAAAGGACGACCTGGAGTTGTAGCTTGACCTTATGACAACTAGAACTGGATACTTAATAAAACACACCCTTTCAAGTGCCAGATACAACCCGGTGATCGCTCTCTAACAGGGTGACGAGGAGAGGATTGCCGGGTAGGATTATGCTATGCGATGATACTTGGTGAACTTACCATCTACTCTCTTCTACATGCTGCAAGGTGGAGGCTGCCAGAAGCGTAGTCTTCGATAGGACTAGCTATCCCCCTCTTATTTTGTCATTCTGCAGTTCAGTCCATAGATACTACCCTTTTCATTGATACCAATGCATATGTAGTGTAGCTCCTTGCTTGCGAGTACTTTGGATGAGTATTCACGATTGCTTTGCTCCCCCTTTTCCCCGTTTCTATACCCGGTTGTTGCGACCAGATGATGGAGTACAGGAGCGAGAGGATCCCGAGGATGATTCTACATGGAGTTCGGCTTCGAGGAGTAGTTAGGAGGTCCCAGGCAGGAGGCCTTGCCTTTTCGATTGTTGCTACTTTTGTGCTAGCCTTCTTAAGGCAAACTTGTTTAACTTATGTCTGTACTCAGATATTGTTGCTTCCGCTGACTCGTCTATGATCGAGCTCTTGTATTCGAGCCCTCGAGGCCCCTGGCTTGTAATATGATGCTTGTATAACTTATTTTATTTGTAGAGTTGTGTTGTGATATCTTCCTGTGAGTCCCTGATCTTGATCATACATGTTTGCGTGTATGATTAGTGTACGATTGAATTGGAGGCGTCACAAGTTGGTATCAGAGCCGACTGCCTGTAGGAATCCCCCTTCCAAGTCCTTGGTCGAAGTTGAGTCTAATCGATGAAAATTGTTTTACTAACTTGGCTGTGCGGCCCATGGGCCCACGTCGCCATTGGGTGGTATTAGGATCTTTTTATTCCTTGTCTATACTCTGGGACTCTGACCTCTCTTCTAATTGGGTTAAAATATTTTACCAACGCTAACTCTAGGTTCTTGTAATTACTTCCTCCCGGAGAGCCCCTCACTCCAGATGATTGCTTGGTGCACCGAAGGATTCCGAAGATACTCTTCAGTGTTCTCTCAAGACTTTATGCTCACTGCCTTTTGCTATTCCCGACCACTGATAAATCCTTATGGATAACTACTTACGCTTGCCGATCATACCTTCGTTTGCAGTTGCCCTTGTTATTACTTGGTACCCTGAAGAATTTCTCCATTGTTCCGAGAATCCTTTGAGCTTACTGCCTTGCAGTTCCTTGTCACCTGAATACCCCTACGGATAGTCTTGTGCACCTATCGAGTATCCGCTCATCCTCCGTTGATTCATGTGTTTCACAAAAGTCTTCGTAATACCATTCATTCTTCTGAAAATCCTCAACAACCTATTGTTCTTGAATTTCTTGCTTGCTTGCATTATGGTTACTACCATAAGTATAGTAATCTCATTGGCATCCTTTGCCACTAGCATTTTGAGCCCATTGATTCAATAAGTGCGAATGCTCGCAATCCTAAACCAGATCCTATAATTCATCCGGCTCAGACGTCATTTTAAACATGAGCTAGATCTCAACCAATCTAATTGCCATCGATTGTACCCCTAAGCTTGCCCAACTTATCCATCCTTAAGTCAGAGCGTTTGCTTCTGATCCCTTAATTCTGGAAATCTTAATTCCTTTACCTTTGAGCTTTGAATTAGTCAGTTGTTTCTATAATCCGATACCTTTGCATTCCTTCTTCCTCCAAATGAGTACCGATACTCACATCAGCCCCGTTGTGGACAACCAGACCCATTGCCGGGTTATTATCCGACAGTGTCCTTCACATCCAAAGTTCTTGTGAGTTTTTTCCCTGATACATAATGCCTTTGGTAAATTGTATCCTCTACTTTAGTAAACCATGCTCTGCTTCTGTGCTTGTGTTATTTACTCCTGAAGTTCGTGGTATATGTTCCTAAGATGCCCCTATGGGTTGAACCTATGCCTTCTTTAGTCTGTGTGAACCCGAAGTTTATGCGGGTTATATCTACTGGTGTTTTGCCAGATAAATTTTCAACTCCATAACTTGTTTGAAGACGGGAAGTGAATGAAAGGTTAGGCATTGAAGAAGTGGTATTCGACCTTGAACTTTGCATTCATGCCCATGGACACGATGCAGATCTTTTCATCGAAGCTTCTCATGAAATTAATTACCCCCTTGTTACAAGTTCATCTTGTATCAATCGTTTGATCATTTACAAATGTGGTTCTGACCAAATTGTTCTCCTTCAATTCCATTTCTCAGACAAGTTAAAGCACTTTTCTTTTGCAGATCAATGCATCTCCGCAACCTCTATTTTGATCTTCCTCCGAGTATTACCCTCAGGTATCTCGATAATATCACCGAACCATGTTGCTTATTAGGAGCCTTCATCAAGTATTATTTCTCACCGATTCCAATGTTTCCTGGTATCGAGTTGTTAGTCACTCGAGGACACCGATAACTAAATCGGGTCCTCACCACGTTTAAACAACTCTTAGTAATCTCCTTTACTCACGAGTTTGTACTCGACCATGTCATTCCTGGCCTGCTCAACTATATCATTATCGTGTGCCAATTTTAACTGTGCTACCTGGTCCTTATTCCCAGAGCACAACTTTCGATGATGAGCTAAGCTTACATCGATCTTCCTTGTCTTATCATTTCACCTTGAGCAGCAAGCTTGATTCCGAGTTGGTGTCGCATCTGTGGTTCCAATAATCTTTCGCTGCATCAGTCCTTTTGCTTAATGCAGTCGCTGTTCGGTTGCTTCTTCGTGGATCCTCTCGACAAAATTTGTCGTGAACATCATCAACATCTTGATTCCTGCCTAGATACTAACTGAATTCATGATGAGAAATACCATCCTTGCCCTCGATGATTTGTTTTATCATCAACCATTTTATTGCCTTCCGTTCAACACAAACTTGTTCGTGTTTTGTGTTATACCTTGAGTTCCTTGCTATCCAACATTTATTCTTCTTTACCTTTGAGTATTACCATCTTTTATGTCAAGAATGTCGTGAGAATTTCACCGCCTCGTAAGAATTCTTGATACAGTGATTCTTCTTGCCATCACCATTCTTCTTGGTCCCCGTGTTGTTTCCAGCCGAATTACTAATAGGAGAACAATGCTATTTGGATTCTGCCCTTCTAGCAACCCTAGTGCTATGAAGTTAATGGTCAATCGTTCATTCTTAGACTATTGGTTATTGAATCACTATTCTAACATTGATCATGCTACCTAAGCCCATATTTTGGGTACTCCTTTCAACGAATGTTTACTCGTGGATGTTCTCCTCGAGCATACATCTTTATATCATTTGATCTGCACAATGTTATCTCCTTGTTCACATGATTGTGGAAATCCATCTTTTTGGAAATCTCGATGATATGTCGCTGAGTCCATCGGCCTCCTCCTCATCCTCTCCTTGGTTTAATGACGAACTTTTGTGTTGGAACTCGCTTCCATAGTTCATTCCCTAAAATCTTACAATGTCATCTTGTCATTTTGTGTTGCCCCTTTTCTTCTCAGGCATCCTGAGTCTGAGGTATCCTAACACCAATCAGATCTGAATCTCGGTCAGATATGATGGTTGGAATATATTTTCAAGAGTTATAACATCGGACATTATATGACCCGATAAGGTGATGTCATGCCTAGCACACCTGGCCAGAGGACCCATTGTTATAGTTTTCCCTTTTTAGCAAGGTTATCCATCCCTTCATGAGGAAATTGTAACACTTATTCTATGGTTTGTTCCTGATGGATCCTTTGGGTATCCAAAGTCCAACCGTGCTTGAAGACCATGTCAATGCTATCTCGAAGCATGTCTGTGGTACTCCGATTTCCAATAAAAACGTTTGAAGCACAATGCTAAATTGTCCTTATCAATTATCCAAACACCATTGAATGGGTAATGTCATGAAATTCCTCTCCCTTACCTAAATAGTTTTCTTCTTCTATCATGTCATGGATATCATGCTCTGATTGTCCTTGGGTAGGATATACCCATGAAATAGGTGTTTAAACACATTTTCTTTTCCATTGTTCTGTTTAATTTGATAATCCTATTATCCTCTCCATTGTTTGGTTTACCCTTTCTTGAGGTCTATATGATCTAAGCAGTAATATTCTCCTGCTTATGTAAACACCTCAGTGTACAATTCTGTCAGCAAGACCCTGTTACTATTGTCAAAAACATTCCGATGACCACTGATGGACGAGAACCTTGCCTATTGGTCCGCCTCGTTCAACGAGAAGGAAAATGGTTCTCTTCATCCCTCACCCTTGGTACCAACGTTGTTGCCAACATAACTGACAGGCTATCCTCTGCCATGCCTTGCTACCATGACCGTGCAATATGTCGGCATCCTTCCTACTTTTGAACCACATGGTGGGACCATAACCCACATTTCCACAGGATCGAAACTTGACTCCTGTACATCCTTGATTCTGAAGTATCCTTTTTCACTTGCCTTCGTATGTAATTCATGAGCCACCTTCCTAGTGATCTATTCTAGTATCAGACGCAATAATTTTGGTTGTTGTTGCTTTGAACCCCTTTCACCTTTTGATTAGGCATTGAATGATTGCCTACCCATTAAAACTTCTCATGGTACCTTCATACTTTGCTCTTGATGTATTGTTAAGTTTCAACTCGAGAGATACTTCTGCCTCATTCCTTGAATTGCTCACCAGATAATTAACCCTATAAGGTCCAGTCCTCCCGAAGTTACTCTATACTTCCCTATTTAAATCTCGGGACGAGATTTCTTGTAGTGGAGGAGAATTGTGACGACCGGATAATTAAGCTACAGTAATTCCCTGCTAAGGATGCCATGTAATCACGATTACTGTTGTTAAACTCGCGTTGGTTCGAATCCGGTCCAAATTCAAATTTTAAATTAAAGTCAAAAATAAAAGTTTTCAAACATAAAGATTCAAATGTTCAAAGTGTGGCAAATAATCTCTTGATATTTGTCATGTTGGAACCAACCTCTTTTGAATTTTTGAAGTGCCCCTGGAAATTATTTAGTGCTCCAACAACTTTTAAAATTAGCCTTTCCAATTTCAAAGAATGGTTAGAAAACTTCCTTTGGCCTCGAACTTTTTGTGACTCCTAGAAATAATGCGCCTGATTTATGTCACAAGTCTCATATCTAACAAAACCCATTTATTTTTACATTTTAATAGAAAACAATAGCTGAAATTGAAAAACCGAAAATAGTTAAAATGAAAACTAGAAAACAAACCCCCCCCCTTCGTGCTGGGCCTTGGCCCAGTTGGCCAACCAGCCAGCACACCTACACCTCACCCCCCCCTCTGTAGAGGAGACAGGGGGATCGTGGCACACATCCACGGCCATGGAGTGCATGGCGGCCATCGGTGCCCCCTGACCGCCTACAAGACGTCCCCGGCGCCCTCCCCTGAACCCTAGCCCCTATTCCCCCACTCCCTCTACCTCTCCCTCTTACTCCTCTCCCCTCCAGATCCGCCGCACCCGAGCGGGAGCTCGTCGCGCCACCATCGTCAGCATGCTCCGGCGCCACCCCGGGCCGCACCAGAGCGTCCAGGAGCTCCCTCTTCCTCGCCTACATTGACTACCTCACCCCGTTCGAGATCAGCGCCACAGCAACGCCTACGTCATCTCCTCCGTCCTCGGATGCCGCCGCCTCATCATTGACTCCGGCCACCCCGACCCTAGCCGAGCCCACTGCCAACCCCCTACGGCTCTCGGTGAGGCATGCCCTCCCCTTCTTCCCCCTCCGTTGTAGTGTTTCCCATGACGCCCACCGCCGCGCTCGCGCTTGTCCCCTGGATGCGGCCCCGTGCGCGCGTGGCCATGCCCCGAGCTGCTCGCCTCCCATCGCGCCGAACTCACAACGCCAACCGCAACCACCCCCGTGCCCGGGCTCCTCTCTGTACGCGCCCACGGCATCCACAGCCACGCCCGCACGCGAACGGTCTTACCTCACGCCGGCCTTGCCCGTGCCCCGCTCACTGCCCCCCACGTCTGCCCCGGCCGCCCGCTGCTTGTGCTAGCCACCAGGCCCGCCGCTTCGCTACAACGCGCCTCCCGTCTGCTGCCTTACAGCAGCTGCTGCTGTCCTGCGGGCCACCTCCGTCGCTCGCCTCCCGTGACGCCGCGCCCCGGCTCCCCTGATGCTGCTCGCTCCAGCCACCGCGCCCGCCCCCGCTCTTGCCCGCTGCCACTCGTGTCCCGCCTCCAGCCGTGCTCATGTGCGCCCACCCGTTCCCCATCGCGCCCACACCGCGCCTGCTACAGCTGCGGCAACCCCATGGATGACGCCTCATCCGCGCCTAGTACCCGACGCACCCCTACTGTCGTGGTTTTGTCACGGCAGATGTCCTAGAGAAAGGACTTAGTCGTGGATCCATCGCCACGGGTTAGCTTGAAGGGGTTAAAGCGGACACAAGGACGCAAGAGAGTTTATACTAGTTCGGCCCCTTCAATGAAGGTAAAAGCCTACTTCTAGTTGTGATGGAATTGATGGTTGTTTCGATGACTAGGGAGCAAATAAGCTTCGCCTATGTCTCGAGTTGTTGTCCCTCCTTGAACCGCCGCCGGGTCGTCCCCTTATATACATGGGTGACACCCATCGGTTTACAGAGTCCCGATACCGGCTCATAGATGTGTCCGGTTCGGTCTCCACTATTCCTAACTTATAACACAAGTTACATACCGACGCCAGTTTATAGCTATAGGCCTTAAACCGATTATGGGCCTTCAGCCCTCATCTGCCCTCATGGGCTTTTATCATACTCAACTACTGATGAAGTTAACCCGGCCTGTCCTGGCCGGTTTACGCCCAGTAGTAATATCCCCAACATTAGGCCCCAAATTGATTTGAACAGGTTCATGTCAATCCTTAGCAAAAATCTTCATCTTCAACATCTTCTTGTATTTTGTTGAACCGCCGTGATGTCATCTTCTCTGCTCGCGGTAGACCGGTGTGACGTCACTGGTTATAAAGAACCTTATCCTGTTAACAAGCCTGCGACAATTAAGGCCGCAGCTTCGTTTCCAAACTCGCGGCTCCTTGATTCTCGCGCCTGACATATCCCTTTCTTTATAAATAGGACCGAAGGGTCATTTCCTTTCTCTTTCCCTCCGACCCCTTCTGCTTCATCTTCCTCGCGTTGCCCAGCTTCGGAGCTCCGCCGCCACCGTCGACCTCTGCATCAACCTTGGCCGCTGCATCAACCTGAGCACACCAGAGCATCGCGGCGACCTTCCGCTTCTTCCTCAGCTCCGGTAAATCTTCTTTCCTTTCCCCCGCAGATCTGTTCTAGGGTTTCCTCGTTCGTCGAAGTTCATCGAGACTCTGGCGCTGTTCTTCCTTTGTTTCTTCTTTAGCCCATGAATAAAACTTCAAACCTGATGTATTCCCCGTAATGGCTTATCTTCTGTTACCAAAGCAAACCTTTATGCGCATAAAACATTGATCTGGTCCCTTGTGAATTGCTTTGAGATCAACCTTTTAGGTCTAAATCCTTTTATTTTCCTGTCTTACGGTAGATCCAAAATTTCACTGCGACCTTATGAAATCTGTTTTTACCTTCCTTAGTCATTCTTGCCTTAGATCTGTATCCTCTTTACCACATAGGCGGTTCACCTTTGAAAAAGCAATCTATCATATATCATTAGTCCCCTTGTTGAACCGCCGTGATGCTGTTGCTTCATAAACTCCGGTTTAGATAGATCTGCTTCCGGTTTAACATTGCACATATCAATGTACTTTGTAGATTTCATCATGGCCAAGCAAGTGTATGAGTGCAATTGGGTCCCTTCTCGCGTCACAGAGGATCAACTGGACGATTTAGTCCTGATTGGCGCCTTGGGCAGCAAAGACACCGTCCATTGGAGGGCTCCTGGCAAAGAATGCCCCCCCACACCTCGAGAAGGAGAGGTTGTTGTTTTCGTAGACCACTTAGCCCGGGGTTTTAAACCGCCCGGTTCTAAATTCTACCGGGATGTTCTAGCTGATTTCCAACTCCATCCGCAAGACACTGGCCCCAACTCTGTTACAAATATGTGCCACTTCCAAGTGCTCTGTGAGGTGTTCTTTCAAGAGGAGCCCACAGTGGAATTATTCAGAGATCTTTTCCATCTAAACCGCCGTACTGAGTTTACTGATGGCTCTAATACGGAGTTGGGTGGCATGGCGATTCAAAAAAGGAAAGAGGTCACATACCCTCACGCCAAGCTGCACAGTCACCCCAAGGAGTGGAATCAGACATGGTTCTACTGCAAAGACACCTCCCCTGCTGGTGAGAATCCCTTGCCTGGCTTTCGTCCGGAGCGGCTCAGCAATACCCATCCTTTTCCTCAACGATTGAGTGCCCAGGAGAGAAGCAAATATGCTCCTCAGCTGTCAAAGCTCAGAGCCTTTATGGCCAACGGTTTAACAGGGGTTGACCTTGCTCGCTGTTGGATATCATGGAGCATACTGCCCCTTAGTCAGCGCTCCGGTTTGATGTGCGAATATACTGATAGTGTGGATGACCCACTGCGACATTCAAGACTCCAGCTCTCCGGTGAAGAAATCACAGAAGCTGTGCGTAAGATACTGAATGAACCGGAGCACATCTGCGCTAGAACCGGCCTGCTTCCCTTCTGTGCCACCAACAAACCGCCAGCTGTAAGACTTTGATTTTTCTCTTTGCTGAATCTGTTATTGATATGTCTGGTCATTGTTTTTAATATCAGTGTCTGCATAATCAGGGCGATGATCCGTTTTGGAGCAAAAAGCTGCCGCAGGAGAAACCAGAGAAAACAGATAAACCGGAAAGAGCAACCCGGCAAAAAACTAAAGCTGTGAAGAAGACTGCCCACCGGAAAAGAACCACTGCATCTTCTAATCCGGCCCCTGATGACGAGGTGGATAATCCGGACTTTGAGGTAGAGCTTGACTCACTTGGTTTATTTTTCATGCATCTTATTGATGATGATATTTGTCAGGATGATGCCGAAGCCAGCCATGCGGATGTTGCAGAGGTAATTATTCTCTCTTCCGATTCAGAAACTTTGCCTTCACAAAAAATCCGTCAGGCAAACTGGAAAGTTAAATTTTCTCATCCTCTTGCTTATTTGGATCCTAAACTTCTTATGAAGACTCAACAACATGAAGCTCGCCGCACCACCCGGCACAGCGGCCAGGTAGTTACCTCCGCCGGTTTACCAAACAGTCCGGTTTGGAAACGTCATTTCGAGGTCTCTAATTCGCTTGTCAGTGCTTGTCCTAAAGCGGGCTGCTTTCGTCAACCTCTTAATCCGTCTGACTCCGATTATCAGGTTATTTCCCACTCATCTTCTGGTTCCCACCGCTCAAAATGGTGCTTGGGTAAGCTATATTTATTGTGATGTTTGAAGTATATTGCCTTAGAACATATGTTGTATTTAATTTTGTTATTCTTCTCAGGGCCAAACCTAGGCCGAGCAAGAAGGCCCGCCTGGATAAAGCGGCCGAAGAAGATGTCATTCTTGAACCAGGCACCACACCCAATCTTGAAGCGGCTATTCCTGAGGATATTCCCAATGATCCACCGCAGCCAGATGATGATCTTAGTGCTGAAGAAAGACCTACTAATACCTCAGGTCCTATCCATCAGCCCACAGGTTCCCTTCGGGTTGAAAGCTCCACCGGTCCCGCAAAACCTACAGACAAGCCAACAGCTCCAGTGCAAACCGGCGGTACCAATGATGATGAAGTTGTCATTACTGGCACTGGCCATACTAAGCCAAGCAATCCTGTCGCTTTATCCAAACATTCTGCCAAGGAAGAATTAGCTGCTTTTGGCAAAGGCAAGTGGAATGCTGATCTGACGGCTTACGCTGCTCTGAACGCCCAAGATATCCATTCCGGCTATCTGAACCGGCTGTATACCAGCCGTGACTATGAAGCCGGTCTGGTTAACATGATGAAGGATAAATATGAGGTAACTTCCATATGCTCCTTCCTGCTTGTATGCTTTCATTCTTGCTGACTCTCCTAGCCCCTAAGGGCCGATTTGAAATATTCTTTCAAACCGGGACTTAATAATATGAATCTTGATTCTTTGAAATTTGCTGATGTAGTCCCCAAGGGCCGGTTCAACTTAGCGTAGTTAAACCGGTACTTTAAGTAATTGAAACTGCCGCATCAGAATACATATGATCAAATAGCCATTAGCCCCCAAGTGCCAAGTTGAATACTTGTATTGAGCTTGGGACTTTGTAAACAATTGAAAGATGAAGATCGAATATGCATTAGCCCCCAAGTGCTAAGCGCATAACTTGTTATGTGGTTGGTACTTGAATCCTTCTACCGATTTGTTGAAACATATATCTGTATGCCTGCAGGCGGAGCTGAAGGCGAAAGAAAGCCAAGTCATCGATCTGCAAGAAAACCTGAAAACCCAACAGGCTGAAACCTCCAAGGCAAAAGAGGAATTGGCCAGTGCCTTAATCGCCATGGAACAACTTAAGGAGAACTTCAAGAAGAAACGGGCGGATTGGGCCACTGAAAAATCCGCTTTGATCAAACGAGCAGAGGATGCCGAGGCTGCACTGAAACCAGTGACGGATGAACTGACCAGCATAAAGCGGCACGTTCATGCCATGACCACTGCTATCTTTGGTAAGCCAGCTTGCCTTCTGAATTGGTTCTGCCTTCTTACAGAGTTGCCGGTTTATTAACCTTTTATGGTATTTCAGGGACACGCATTGGTCACTTGGGGTCAGATGTGCGGAAGAAATTGAAAGCCGCCTATACCTTGGTTGAACAATTGTATACTGGTGCCCAGCGGATCATCTGTACCGCGTCTCATAACAAACCGGCGCCCACTTTGATTCAAGATACTTTGATGAAACTGTCAGTGCTTCCTGCCCGGGTTGAAGAGCTGAAGAAATCTGCTGCTCGAACCGGTGCAATCAATGCTTTAATCCGGGCAAAAGCCTGGGTGCCGGATTTTGATCCTATTGAAGCGGCTCAGGGTTATCCCAGTTTGAAGGAAGACGGGTCAGAATTTGGTGAAGCGGATCTGCGAGCCATAAACCGGGAGGTACGTCCGCTAGCTTGTCAACTGGCTGAGGAAGCAGATTTGTCTCATTATCAAGCCCAATATGACAGCCAGAACAAGCGAATAGCTGCACCAATCCATGAATCGGAAAACCTGATCCCTCCAATCCGTAAGCATACTTACGCTCCCGATATTGACCCGTCTTCGCTAATCCATGACGAAGCTGTTTTTCAAGCATTGATGGGAATCGACTGGACAACTGTGGATTTCCAGCCACTGGGTAGAGAAACGGAAGCTGAAGCGGCGCAGGATGACCCACAACCATCAGGCCAGGCTGGTGGCCAAGCTTAAACCGGAAGCCGGTTTTAAAACTGTCTCTCCTTTGTGAAAAACAATTATGTTATTATGGGCACCATGTTGCCTTGTAATAGGCTAGCTGATACCTTTGATGTTGATATGCCTTCGTGCATAACTTGTTCTTCCTGTGGTAATGATCTTTCCAAAATACTTTCTGAAATAAGAAATTCGTTAAGTGCCACCGCGGTTGTACCGTCAGGCGGAATATGATGTTTGTATATATAAAGTCAAAACATCCAAAACAAAATTTTAAGTATATGATCAAAAATTTTGAGATACATAATACCTGCCACCGTTGAGTGTGAAGTTGGCTTGGCCAACCTTGAAGCGGAGTTTTTGCAAACCCACACTGTTGGAGGAAATAACAACTCCTGTATATGTATATGACACTGGTTACCATGTAAACCGTGCCGGGTTATAATGAACACCGTGTTACTCCATAAGAGGATGTTAACAACAAGGATCAAACCAGACAAATAGTCTCCGGATTGACGTGAACTGTGTTTCGTTAATTGATTGGTTAAAAAACTTTGTCAGTTTAAAGAACACAATAAAAAACAAAAAAACCCCTTCAAAGAAAAGTATGAAGCAAAAGTAACGACAAAAACGTTTGCCAAAAAAGATTTATTTAAGCTGATCAAATGGCGTAACCATGGCCAAACACGACCAAGCTCCCGTTAGGTGTAACTATGGTTCTAGTTAGCCAGGTCCCCAAGTGATTCTTGTGGCATTTATGCCGACCAAATGGCATGGTCATGGTTCGGGTTCGACCAAGCCCCCAAGTGATTCTGTGGCCTTAGGCCGATCAAGAGGCATGACTGGTTCAGACATGACCAAGTCCCCAAGTGATCTGGTGGCTTTCGCCTATCAAGAGGCATGGTATTGGTTCGGACACGACCAATCCTCCAAGTGATATAACACGATGCTTTTAGCAAAGCGAACTCAAGGGGTAAACCGGAGGCCGCTTTAGAGCAACTCCGTGTAACCTCACATGATGTAAAAGAACAGATACCCCGCTTTAGCTGAGGTTCCGGTTTATTATACTTAATCATAATATATACATTGTATGTACATAAGTATAGCCAATGGCTCAGGTATAGTAAGGCCGAAGATGAGCTATATTCCACGGCCTGTTAGTCTCCTCCTCTGATGTACGTGAGTCCTTATGCTCTCGAATATCGATCAGATAGCACGACCCGTTGTGCAAATTCTTGCTGACCACGAAAGGCCCCTCCCAAGGTGGGGATAGCTTATGCATATCAGTCTGATCTTGGATGAGCCGAAGCACCAAATCTCCTTCCTGGAAGGCTCTGATTCTGACTCGGCGACTGTGATAACGACGAAGATCCTGCTGGTAAATTGCTGACCGGGCGGCTGCGATATCACGCTCTTCATCCAACCGGTCCAAAGCATCTTGCCGCACTGTCTCGTTATCCGCTTCAACATAAGCCGTGACACGAGGTGAGTCATGACGGATATCACTGGGGAGAACTGCCTCCGCTCCATAAACCATGAAGAACGGCGTGTATCCTGTTGATCTGTTGGGTGTTGTATTGATGCTCCATAACACAGATGGTAATTCTTCTACCCAACAACCCGGCGTTCTCTGCAAAGGAACCATGAGCCGAGGCTTGATGCCTCTCAAGATCTCTTGATTAGCTCTTTCTGCTTGACCATTGGACTGTGGATGTGCCACTGATGAAACATCGAGCCGGATGTGCTCCCATTCGCAGAACTCCTTCATAGCACCTTTGGACAAATTGGTACCATTATCTGTGATAATACTGTGTGGAAAGCCAAACCGGAAAATCACCTTTTTGATGAACTGAACCTCCGTGGCCGCATCACACTTGCTAACAGGTTCTGCCTTCCAACTGCCTGGATCCGTCAAAATGGATGGTCCAATACGTATGATCCGGCTTTTCTTCAGGTGCTTGCATTTCCATCCAATCATTGATGAAATCAACAAGTGCTTGAGACTTAATCGCTGTCCGAGGCACATATTTCAAACCGTACGGCCCCAGCTCTATAGCCCACTTTGCAATCCGGCCAGTTGCTTCCCGGTTCTGGATGATATCTCCCAAAGGAGCAGAACTGACCACCGTAATTGGGTGCCCTTGGAAGTATTGCTTAAGCTTCCGGCTTGCCATAAAAACTCCGTACACCAGCTTCTGCCAGTGCGGATACATTTGCTTGGACTCAATGAGTACCTCGCTGATATAATAGACCGGACGTTGAACCAGATGCTCCTTACCTGCCTCCTTTCGTTCCACCACAATAGCCACGCTGACCGCACGAGCATTAGCAGCAACATATAGCAGTAACGGCTCCTTGTCAATGGGGGCGGCGAGCACATGCGGATTGGCCAATTGCCGCTTTAAGTCCTGTGCGTCTAAAGCGGCCCGCTCGGCGGCCATCCTGGTGTCCTTAGCCGCCAGATCCATCTTGGCCTGGGTGATTTGTTCCTTTACCTTTGCAATCTCCATGTTGTGAGCATCCTGATCTGGCGGATTAACTTCTGCCATAAGCACAGTCAACGCATCAAATAGTTCTGATAGAACCTGAGCCGGTGGGAGCACAGGGCCTCCCGCACCGGCAACCGTTGCCGCTGCTGAACCGAAGATCGTTGCCGCGGCTGTCGAAGAGTGAAGCGCTGCTTGTGTTTCGGTCATGAATATTCCAACCCGGTTAGGCAGATCAGAGGGGTCCGGAATACTGTCACCATCGGAACAGCTCTCAATCCGGCCATCTTGTAGCTGATAAAGAGATTTGGTTTCTCCGGTCGAAGATTCGTCACCGGAACGAACGGCAGTCGCCCCGTGAAGCTCCGATCCATCCTCATAACTCACTCCATGGATCATTCCCACGAAGGCATGCTTCATGGCCGGTTTAACCCGGGCGGATCGCGCACGCTGAGCCGTCTCGACGAGGTCGGTGCAGATGTCCAGCTCAGGGCCCGGTTCACCGATCTTGCCAATGAAAACGTGAATGGTACCAAAGGGGACCCGGTACCCGTACTCAATTGAGCTGGCCTCGGGGCCCCAGCCTGCGTCGTCGATGTAGAGTTTGCCATGACGACTCTTAGTCATCCGGCCTACAGCGTAGCCCTCGAGTCCTTTAAAGAGGCCCTCCAAGAACCGGAAACCATCGTGCGATAGCCCCACGGTGGGCGCCAACTGTCGTGGTTTTGTCACGACAGATGTCCTAGAGAAAGGACTTAGTCGTGGAGCCATCGCCACGGGTTAGCTTGAAGGGGTTAAAGCGGACACAAGGACGCAAGAGAGTTTATACTAGTTCGGCCCCTTCGTTGAAGGTAAAAGCCTACTTCTAGTTGTGATGGAATTGATGGGTGTTTCGATGACTAGGGACCAAAAATAAGCTTCGCCTATGTCTCGAGTTGTTGTCCCTCCTTGAACCGCCGCCGGGTCGTCCCCTTATATACATGGGTGACGCCCGTCGGTTTACAGAGTCCCGATACCGGCTCATAGATGCGTCCGGTTCGGTCTCCACTATTCCTAACTTATAACACAAGTTACATACCGACGCCGGTTTATAGCTATAGGCCTTAAACCGATTATGGGCCTTCAGCCCTCATCTGCCCTCATGGGCTTTTATCATACTCAACTACTGATGAAGTTAACCCGGCCTGTCCTGGCCGGTTTACGCCCAGTAGTAATATCCCCAGCACCTACCCCCTTCTCGCCGCCGTTCATGCCACCCTGGTCACCGCCGCCGACGGCCATCATGCGCGTGGCCGCGCGCCAGGCCCCAGGCCGCGCCGCACCGGTGCCCCCGCCGCCAGAGTGGGCCACGGCCTCGCCCCGCACCGGGGCAGGCTCCATCCTCCGCCAACACCCGCTGCCCTTTCGCCCGCACGCCCGCTATGGCCTTGTGGGCCGCTGACTAGAGGGGCCCATGCTCCTGTAAAAAAAAGAGGGGTTAAAAATATTAATAAAAATAATTAAACAATTAATTAGTCGGTAATTAATTATTTAACTTAATTAACTCCTTTTAACTACCCTAATTAACTAAACTAATTAGTAGATCTGTTTAATTAAGTTGGTCAATGACAGGTGGACCCCAGTCAACCTTTTGACTGGTCAACAGTTGACTGTTGACTGCTGACTCAGCACTCAACAGGGCCCACTGCCAGCCTCTGTACTGCTCTGCTGTGTACACTTTGTGTGTGCACATAGCAATTTAGTCTTTTTCATATTATTATGAAATCCAGTAATTCCAGAATATTGTTTTAAACTTAAAAAAATCATAGAAATTAATCCGTAACTCGGATTAAAAAGTTTTATACATGAAAGTTGCTCAGAATGACGAGACAAATCCGAGTACGCGGCCCGTTCGTCCGCCATATATCCCTAGCATAGCAAACACACAAAATTCCCGCTCTGGTTCGTCTGTTCGAAAACGCGAAACGTCGGGAATACTTTCCTGGATGTTTTTCCCCTTTGCCCGTATCATCTATCCCTGCGTTAGGTCACACCTAGCACAACGTATTGACGCGTCTCACTTTGTGATACTTTGATTGCTCTGTTATTTATTGTGTTCCCCCTTCGTTACTTCTTTTCGGTAGACCCTGGGACTGTCGGCGACCCCCAGTTCGACTACGGTGTTGAAGACACGTCCTTCTTGCCAGAGCAACCAGGCAAGCCCCCCCCCTTGATCACCAGATATCACCTATTCTTCTCTCTACTGCTTGCATTAGAGTAGTGTAGCATGTTAATGCTTTCCGTTAATCCTATTCTGTTGCATAGCCTGTCATTGTTGCTACAGTTGTTGATACCTTACTTGCATTCCTAAATGCATAGTATAGGATGCTAGTTTATCATCAGTGGCCCTACATTCTTGTCTGTCTGCCATTCTATACTATCTGGCCGTGATCACTAGGGAGTTGATCATGGGTGTATACTTATATACATATTATATGATACCTGTGGTGATTAAAGTCGGGTCGGCTAGTAGAGTACCCGTGAGTGATTCACGGATTGGGTCCGAAAGGACATTTGTCCCGACGGCCCTCTAAGTGGATCTTTGTGGCAGAGCGACAGGGCAGGTTGAGACCGCCTAGGAGAGAGGTGGGCCTGGCCCTAGTCGAAATCCATGGTTATTTCAAAATAACACGCTTAACGAGATCTGGGTATTTGATCTGAGTCTGGCCACTGGCCTATATGCACTAACCAACTATGCGGGAACAATTATGGGCACTCGACATCGTGGTATCAGCCGAAGCCTTCTTGACGTCAGCAACTGAGCGGCGCGCGCCGGGTTGGACTGGAATGCCTGCTCTTGTATAAAGGAGGCTAGGTCTGCTCGCCGACCGCGTACGCAACATGCAGGTGTGCAATGGGCGATGGGCCCAGACCCTTGCACCATAGGATTTAGACCGGCGTACTGACCTCTCTGTTGTGCGTAGGTAGGGCTGCGACGTGTTGATCTTCCGAGGCCAGGCATGACCCAGAAAAGTGTGTCCGGACAAAGGGGATCGAGCGTGTTGGGAAATGTGGTGCACCCCTGCAGGGAAGTTTATCTATTCGAATAGTCGTGTCCCTCGGTAAAAGGACGACCCAGAGTTGTACCTTGACCTTATGACAAGTAGAACCGGATACTTAATAAAACACACCCTTTCAAGTGCCAGATACAACCAGGTGATCTCTCTCTAACAGGGCGACGAGGAGAGGATTGTCGGGTAGGATTATGCTATGCGATGATACTTGGTGAACTTACCATCTACTCTCTTCTACATGCTGCAAGGTGGAGGCTGCCAGAAGCATAGTCTTCGATAGGACTAGCTATCCCCCTCTTATTCTGGCATTCTGCAGTTCAGTCCACAGATACTACCCTTTTCATTGATACCAATGCATATGTAGTGTAGCTCCTTGCTTGCGAGTACTTTGGATGAGTACTCACGGTTGCTTTGCTCCCCCTTTTTTCCCTTTCTATACCCGGTTGTTGCGACCAGATGATGGAGTCCAGGAGCCAGAGGATCCCGGGGATGATTCTACATGGATTTCGGCTTTGAGGAGTAGTTAGGAGGTCCCAGGCAGGAGGCCTTGCCTTTTCGATTGTTGCTACTTTTGTGCTAGCCTTCTTAAGGCAAACTTGTTTAACTTATGTCTGTACTCGGATATTGTTGCTTCCGCTAACTCGTCTATGATCAAGCTCTTGTATTCGAGCCCTCGAGGCCCCTGGCTTGTAATATGATGCTTGTATGACTTATTTTATTTGTAGAGTTGTGTTGTGATATCTTCCCGTGAGTCCCTGATCTTGATCGTACACGTTTGCGTGTATGATTAGTGTACGATTTCATCGGGGGAGTCACAGGTACGAAACCACCTCAAAGCTATTCTTTCCATTCGATCTATTCAAGAGTTCATACTAAAATAACACAAGCTATTCTTTTCGTTCGATATATCCTAGAGTTCATACTAAAATAACACCAAAGCAAATTATATTCATAATACTCAATCCAACACAAAGAACTTCAAAGAGTGCCCCAAGATTTCTACCGAAGAAACGAAGACAAGAACGTGCATCAACCCCTATACATAGATTACCCCAATGTCACCTCGGGAATCCGCGAGTTGAGTGCCAAAACATATATCAAGTGAATCAATACGATACCCATTATCACCATGAGTATTCATATGTAAGACATATATCAAGTGCTTTCAAATCCATAAAAGGTTTCAATTCAAAAACAACAAAATCTCAAAGGGAAAAACTCAATTCATCACAACAAGATAGAGAGGGGAAAACACCATATGATCTGACAATATTAACAATGCTCGCGATACATCAAGATCGTGACATCTCAAGAACACGAGAGAGAGAGAGAGAGAGAGAGAGAGAGAGATTAAACACATAGCTACTGGTACAAACCCTCAGCCCCGAGGGTGGACTACTCCCTCCTCATTGTGGTGGTCGCTGGGATGATGAAGATGGCCACCTGAGATGATTCCCCCCTCCGGCAGGGTGCCAAAAAGGGTCTAGATTGGGTTTCGGTCGCTATAGAGCCTTGCGGCGGCGGAACTTCTGATCTAGGTTAAACCCGAGGGTTTCTGGAATATTTGGGAATTTATAGGGCAAAGAGGGGGTGCGGGAGGCCACCGAGGTGGGCACAAACCACCTGGGCACGCCTAGGCCCCCAAGCGCGCCCTGGTGGGTTGTGCCCCCCTCGGGGCACCCACCAGGTGCTTCTCTGGCCCATCCTGGGTGTTCTGGTCCATAAAAAATCTCCAGAAAGTTTTGCGGTGTTTGGACTCCATTTGATATTGATTTCCTGCTATGTAAACAACAAGCAAAAAAACAACAATTGGCACTGGGCACCGGGTCAATAGGTTAGTCCCAAAAAATGATATAAAGTCACTATAAAATGATTATAAAACATCCAAGAATGATAACTAATATATCAGCATGAATACTTCATAAATTATAGATACGTTGGAGACGTATCAGCATCCCCAAGCTTAATTCCTACTCGTCCTCGAGTAGGTAAATGATAAAATAAATAATTTATGAAGTGTGAGTGCTAGCAAAGTGCACAAGTTTGATCAATGACAAATTCAATCATTTTTCCTAGCATCATAATAGCAATTCTTTCTTATAAAACTTCTCATGTTAAAGTAGCAACCAATTCACATGTTAAGGTTCAAACAATGAACTCTCTTGAAACTCAACAATCTATGTTCTTAGTCACCAAACAATTGCAATTCAAATTATTCAATGGAGTTTAAGTAAGAGCTCCACATACTCAACCATCTTATAGTCTTCTATGATTGCTAACACTCACCGCATACACATGAGCAAAACGTTTAAACCGGACACATAGAAAGATAGGGACTTATTGTTTTGCCTCCCAACATATTCACCTCAACGGTGGTGTCAACAATAATAACTCATGCTACCCATATCCAACTAGATATATGTGCCTAGAGCTTTCCTCACCACATGATACTTGCCAAAAGAGAAAAATAAAAAGGAATAGAGAGAAGAACTTTGACTCTTTGCATAAAAGTAAATACTGAAAAGTAAAAGATAGGCCCTTCGCAGAGGGAAGCAAAGGTTTCCATGCGCTTATTTGTTTGTATGCTCAACCCCTTAGTGCAAAAGAACATCACGTTGTATTACCCCTTATGATGGCAACCTTTATTATGCAGTCTGTCGCTTTTATTCTTCACCAACACAAGTTCGTACAATGCTCAATTTTCTCTTACACTAAATGATCTCACACTTTTAGAAGCAATTTTTATTGCCTTATTGCACCGATGACAACTTACTTGAAGGATCCTGCTCAATCCTTAGGTAGGTATGGTGGACTCTTGAAAATAAGATTTGGGTTTAAGGGTTTTTGGATGCACAAGTAGTATCTCTACTTGATGGAGGCTCACAATCACAAAAGATTTCCAAGATAGTGTATTTTCATGTGAAAGTTCTCTTCCTTATACTAATTATTAGTGAATTTCTTGTACGACCAATATTGTGTTTGTCAAGCCTCAAAAGATTTCACTTTCTAAACCCAATGTGAAGCTACCACTAGGCATGATATGATTTCAACTTCATGGCCATCAGGACCGGATTTTCAGGATATAAATTTCCCAGAAAATGCCCCTTGTGCTCACCAGCCCCAGGATTACTGTTAGCTGATGAGGCACCAACTTGATATAGAAACTCCAAGCAAAGTACATCATATGTAGTACAAGACCATTCTGGCCTATGAGTACATCAAAAAGGTTTCTAGTGGTTGACGGCGGAAGCGGTTTGCGGATCATCAGCGTCTATGGGACTCCATTTCCCACAGGAACAGCTGACCTGGATAACTCCTATCTTCGCGAGGCTGCTATCACCATTGCGTAGGTTCCGGGGCTGTCATCACAACGCTCCTCTCCACGCAAGAAATATGGCCAAGACAATAGCCAGGGACAAGCCAGTGAGTACTTTGAATGTACTCGCAAACATTAAGAACACAGGTATAATATAGCCACTGATAATCATGTTTTGAAATATTCTATGATCACTTCATCAATTATGGAATAAGGTTCATGATGCACGCAAGCAGATCATTCAAATAAAACATGAGTAAACAATTAGGGAGTAGAAATGGAAAGCACCGATCGGGTTTCTGAAGCAACGCCTCGAAAGGATAATAATATGAAGCATGTCTCAGTCGGGCGTCTGAGCGACACCACGTAAAGGGCTTATATATAAAAGGAATAACAAGCATGCCACAGTCGGGCGTCTATGCGACACCACATAAAGGGCTTATAAGTAAATGAAATAACAAGCATGCCACAGTCGGGCGTCTGAGCGACACCACATAAAGGGCTTATATATAAAAATAATCACAGTGAATATCCAGGAGGTAGGACCGTTCCAGGGATACTCATTAATTTCAAATAATGCAATTGATTAGTCCACAATAATAATAATCATAATCATCATATGTCACACGTCATAATCAATGTTCTGGTTTAGTAGTTTTTCCTCCGAAGACCGACACTAAGACCGACACTTGACCCATCCCAGACTGTAGTCCTTAACCATGGACACGGCTATTCGAATAAGTATGATATCTCTGCAGAGGGTGTACTCTTTACCCACTAGCAACAGATTCCTTTAGTCCATCGGGACTAATTCCGTCTACGGTCTTTCATTCGAAAACACACCTGACCGCACACACCAGCTTAACTTACCGGTGTCTGGAATCACCCACGACACATGTCAAGCAAAACTCTAAGTGGGGAGGCTACAACCTCGCTTAGCATGGGATCAAACTTATATCGCGCGCTCTAAGGGGTGCCCCCTCTCGGTCCCAACCGGAAACACCCATGCCCCTGGACCAGGTGGCATGCTTACTGGATGCAGCCGGTATCTTCCACCATGGCCTCTCTGTATGGTGTGTGCTAGGACAGGGGTTGACAACTTACTGAACCGTACCCTAACTACGGCAGGGACAAGTGGAAGCACGAAACAAGTATGGGGGTTACTGGAACAAGACTCGATCTACGGCCGACTCAGGAGGTTTAAGCATTCCTGCATGGTTAGCTCAAGGATTATATTTCACATCCATCAGACAGAACCACCACTCATCTGTTGAGGAACGTAGTAATTTCAAAAAAATTCCTACACACACGCAAGATCATGATGATGCATAGCAACGAGAGGGGAGAGTGTGATCTACATACCCTTGTAGACCGACAGCGGAAGCGTTGGCACAACGCGGTTGATGTATTCGTACATCTTCATGGCCCGACCGATCAAGCACCGAAACTACGGCACCTCCGAGTTCTAGCACACGTTCAGCTCGATGACGATCCCCGGACTCCGACCCAGCAAAGTGTCGGGGAAGAGTTCCGTCAGCACGACGGTGTGGTGACGATCTTGATGTTCTACCGTCGCAGGGCTTTGCCTAAGCACTGCTACAATATTATCGAGGATTATGGTGGAAGGGGGCACCGCACACGGCTAAGAATATGATCACGTGGATCAACTTGTGTGTCTAGGGGTGCCCCTGCCCCCGTATATAAAGGAGCAAGGGGAGGTGCGGCCGGCCAGGAGGAGGGCGCGCCAGGAGGAGTCCTACTCCCACCGGGAGTAGGATCCCCCCCCCTTTCCTAGCTGGAATAGGATTCGGGAAGGGGGAAAGAGGAGAGAGAGAAGGAAGGGGGGCGCCGCCCCCCTCTTCTAGTCCTATTCGGACTAGGGGGGGAGGGGCGCGCGGCCCAGCCCTGGCCACCTCTCCTCTCTCCCACTAAAGCCCACTAAGGCCCATATACCTCCCGGGGGGTTCCGGTAACCTCCCGGTACTCCAGTAAAATCCCGATTTCACCCGGAACACTTCCGATATCCAAATATAGGCTTCCAATATATCAATCTTTATGTCTCGACCATTTCGAGACTCCTCGTTATGTCCGTGATCACATCCGGGACTCCGAACAAACTTCGTTACATCAAAATGCATAAACTCATAATATAACTGTCATCGAAACCTTAAGCGTGCGGACCCTACGGGTTCGAGAACAATGTAGACATGACCGAGACACGTCTTCGGTCAATAACCAAATGCGGAACCTGGATGCTCATATTGGATCCTACATATTCTACGAAGATCTTTATCGGTCAGACTGCATAACAACATACGTTGTTCCCTTTGTCATCGGTATGTTACTTGCCCGAGATTCAATCGTCGGTATCTCAATACCTAGTTCAATCTCATTACCGGCAAGTCTCTTTACTCGTTTCGTAATACATCGTCTTGCAACTAACTCATTAGTTGTAATGCTTGCAAGGCTTATGTGATGTGCATTACCGAGAGGGCCCAGAGATACCTCTCCGACAATCAGAGTGACAAATCCTAATCTCGAAATACGCCAACCCAACATTCACTTTTGGAGACACTTGTAGAGCTCCTTTATAATCACCCAGTTACGTTGTGACGTTTGGTAGCACACAAAGTGTTCCTCCGGTAAACGGGAGTTGCATAATCTCATAGTCATAGGAACATGTATAAGTCATGAAGAAAGCAATAGCAACATACTAAACGATCGGGTGCTAAGATAATGGAATGGGTCATGTCAATCACATCATTCTCCTAATGATGTGATCCCATTAATCAAATGACAACACATGTCTATGGTTAGGAAACATAACCATCTTTGATTAACGAGCTAGTCAAGTAGAGGCATACTAGTGACGTTTGGTTTGTCTATGTATTCACACAAGTATTATGTTTCCGGATAATACAATTCTAGCATGAATAATAAACATTTATCATGATATAAGGAAATAAATAATAACATTATTATTGCCTCTAGGGCATATTTCCTTCATCATCATACCTGGCCTAGATCCCGGATGGGATTGAAGCGTCTCTTGCAAATCTCTATGTCTCCCACCTGGACTAGATCCCGGATGGGATTGAAGCGTCTCTTGATGTGCTTGGTTCTCTTATGAAATCTGGATTCCTTTGCCAAGGCAATTGCACCAGTATTGTCACAAAAGATTTTCATTAGACCCGATGCACTAGGTATGACACCTAGATCGGATATGAACTCCTTCATCCAGACTCCTTCGTTTGCTGCTTCCGAAGCAGCTATGTACTCCGCTTGACATGTAGATCCCGCCACAACACTTTTTTTAGAACTGCACCAACTGATAGCTCCACCGTTTAATGTAAACACATATCCGCTTTGCGATTTAGAATCGTCCGGATCAGTGTCAAAGCTTGCACCAACGTAACCATTTATGATGAGCTCTTTGTCACCTCCATATATGAGAAACATATCCTTAGTCCTTTTCAGGTATTTCAGGATGTTCTTGACCGCTGTCCAGTGATCCACTCCTGGATTACTTTGGTACCTCCCTGCTAGACTTATACCAAGACACACATCAGGTCTGGTACACAGCATTGCATACATGATAGAGCCTATGGCTGAAGCATAGGGAACATCTTTCATTTTTTCTCTATCTTCTGCATTAGTCGGGGATTGAGTCTTACTCAATTTCACACCTTGTAACACAGGTAAGAATCCTTTCTTTGCTTGATCCATTTTGAACTTCTTCAAAATTTTGTCAAGGTATGTGCTTTGTGAAAGTCCAATTAAGCGTCTTGATCTATCTCTGTAGATCTTAATGCCCAATATGTAAGCAGCTTCACCGAGGTCTTTCATTGAAAAACTCTTATTCAAGTATCCTTTTATGCTATCCAGAAATTCTATATCATTTCCGATTAGCAATATGTCATCTACATATAATATCAGAAATGCTACAGAGCTCCCACTCACTTTCTTGTAAATACAGGCTTCTCCAAAAGTTTGTACAAAACCAAATGATTTGATCACACTATCAAAGCGTTTATTCCAACTCCGAGAGGCTTGCACCAGTCCATAAATGGATCGCTGGAGCTTGCACACTTTGTTAGCTCCCTTTGGATCGACAAAACCTTCCGGCTGCATCATATACAACTCTTCTTGCAGAAATCCATTTAGGAATGTAGTTTTGACATCCATTTGCCAAATTTCGTAATCATAAAATGCGGCAATTGCTAATATGATTCGGATAGACTTAAGCATCGCTACAGGTGAGAAGGTCTCATCGTAGTCAATCCCTTGAACTTGCCGAAAACCTTTTGCGACAAGTCGAGCTTTGTAGACAGTAATATTACCGTCAGCGTCAGTCTTCTTCTTGAAGATCCATTTATTCTCAATTGCTTGCCGATCATTCGGCAAGTCAACCAAAGTCCATACTTTGTTCTCATACATGGATCCTATCTCAGATTTCATGGCTTCAAGCCGTTTTGCGGAATCTGGGCTCACCATCGCTTCTTCATAGTTCGTAGGTTCATCATGATCTAGTAGCATGACTTCCAGAACAGGATTACCGTACCACTCTGGCGCGGATCTTACTCTGGTTGATCAACGAGGTTCAGTAGTATCTTGTTCTAAAGTTTCATGATCATTATCATTAGCTTCCTCACTAATTGGTGTAGGTGTCATAGAAACAGGTTTCTGTGATGTACTACTTTCCAATAAGGGAGCAGGTACTGTTACCTCGTCAAGTTCTACTTTCCTCCCACTCACTTCTTTCGAGAGAAACTCCTTCTCCAGAAAGTTTCCGAATTTAGCAACAAAAGTCTTGCCTTTGGATCTGTGATAGAAGGTGTATCCAATAGTTTCCTTTGGATATCCTATGAAGACACATTTCTCCGATTTGGGTTCGAGCTTATCAGGTTGAAGCTTTTTCACATAAGCATTGCAGCCCCAAACTTTCAGAAATGACAACTTTGGTTTCTTGCCAAACCACAGTTCATAAGGCGTCGTCTCAACGGATTTTGATGGTGCCCTATTTAACGTGAATGCGGCCGTCTCTAGAGCATATCCCCAAAATGATAGCGGTAAATCAGTAAGAGACATCATTGATCGCACCATATCTAGTAAAGTATGATTACGACGTTCGGACACACCATTATGCTGCGGTGTTCCAGGTGGCGTGAGTTGCGAAACTATTCCACATCGTTTCAAATGTACACCAAACTCGTAACTCAAATACTCTCCTCCACGATCAGATCGTAGGAATTTTATTTTCTTGTTACGATGATTTTCAACTTCACTCTGAAATTCTTTGAACTTTTCAAACATTTCAGACTTATGTTTCATTAAGTAGATATACCCATATCTGCTTAAGTCATCTATGAAGGTGAGAAAATAACGATATCCGCCACGAGCCTGAACATTCATCGGACCACATACATCTGTATGTATGATTTCCAATAAATCTGTTGCTCTCTCCATAGTACTGGAGAACGGTGTTTTTGTCATCTTACCCATAAGGCACGGTTCGCAAGTACCAAGTGATTCATAATCAAGTGGTTCCAAAAGCCCATCAGTATGGAGTTTCTTCATGCGCTTTATACCTATATGACCCAAACGGCAGTGCCACAAATAAGTTGCACTATCATTATCAACTCTGCATCTTTTGGCTTCAACACTATGAATATGTGTGTCACTACTATCGAGATTTAATAAGAATAGACCACTCTTTAAGGGTGCATGACCATAAAAGATATTACTCATGTAAATAGAACAACCATTATTCTCTGATTTAAATGAATAACCGTCTCGCATCAAACAAGATCCAGATATAATGTTCATGCTTAACGCTGGCACCAAATAACAATTATTTAGGTCTAATACTAATCCCGAAGGTAGATGTAGAGGTAGCGTGTCGACTGCGATCACATCGACTTTGGAACCATTTCCCACGCGCATCGTCACCTCGTCCTTAGCCAATCTTCGCTTAATCCGTAGTCCCTGTTTTGAGTTGCAAATATTAGCAACAGAACTAGTATCAAATACCCAGGTGCTACTGCGAGCATTAGTAAGGTACACATCAATAACATGTATATCACATATACCTTTGTTCACCTTGCCATCCTTCTTATCCGCCAAATACTTGGGGCAGTTCCGCTTCCAGTGACCAGTCTGCTTGCAGTAGAAGCACTCAGTTTCAGGCTTAGGTCCAGGTTTGGGTTTCTTCTCTTGAGTAGCAACTTGCTTGCCGTTCTTTTTGAAGTTCCCCTTCTTCTTCCCTTTGCCCTTTTGCTTGAAACTAGTGGTCTTGTTGACCATCAACACTTGATGCGATGCTCCTTGATTTCTACCTCCGCAACTTTGAGCATTGCGAAGAGCTCGGGAATAGTCTTATTCATCCCTTGCATATTATAGTTCATCACGAAGCTCTTGTAGCTTGGTGGCAGTGATTGGAGAATTCTGTCAATGACGCAATCATCTGGAAGATTAACTCCCAATTGAATCAAGTGATTATTATACCCAGACATTTTGAGTATATGCTCACTAACAGAACTGTTCTCCTCCATCTTGCAGCTATAGAACTTATTGGAGACTTCATATCTTTCAATCCGGGCATTTTCTTGAAATATTAACTTCAACTCCTGGAACATCTCATATGCTCCATGACGTTCAAAACATCGTTGAAGTCCCGATTCTAAGCTGTAAAGCATGGCACACTGAACTATCGAGTAGTCATCAGCTTTGCTCTGCCAGACGTTCATAACATCTGGTGTTGCTCCAGCAGCAGGCCTGGACCCAGCAGTGCTTCCAGGACGTAATTCTTCAAGTTACGGACCCAGTCCGTGTAATTGCTACCATCATCTTTCAACTTTGCTTTCTCAAGGAACGCATTAAAATTCAACGGAACAACAACATGGGCCATCTATCTACAACCAAACATACATAAGCAAGATACTATTAGGTACTAAGTTCATGATAAATTTAGGTTCAATTAATCATATAACTAAAAGAACTCCCACTTAGATAGACATCCCTCTAATCCTCTAAGTGATTACGTGATCCAAATCAACTAAACCATGTCCGATCATCACGTGAGATGGAGTAGTTTCATTGGTGAACATCACTATGTTGATCATATCTACTATATGATTCACGCTCGACCTTTCGGTCTCCGTGTTCCGAGGCCATATCTGTATATGCTTGGCTCATCAAGTATAACCTGAGTATTCCGCGTGTGCAACTGTTTTGCACCCATTGTATTTGAACATAGAGCCTATCACACCCGATCATCACATGGTGTCTCAGCACGAAGAACTTTCGCAACGGTGCATACTCAGGGAGAACACTTCTTGATAATTAGTGAGAGATCATCTTATAATGCTACCGTCAATCAAAGCAAGATAAGATGCATAAAAGATAAACATCACATGCAATCAATATAAGTGATATGATATGGCCATCATCATCTTGTGCTTGTGATCTCCATCTTCGAAGCACCATTGTGATCACCATCGTCACCGGCGCGACACCTTGATCTCCATCGTAGCATCATTGTCGCCTCGCCAATCTTATGCTTCCACGACTATCGCTACCGCTTAGTGATAAAGTAAAGCATTACAGCGCGATTGCATTGCATACAATAAAGCGACAACCATATGGCTCCTGCCAGTTGCCGATAACTCGGTTACAAAACATGATCATCTCATACAATAAAATTTAGCATCATGTCTTGACCATATCACATCACAACATGCCCTGCAAAAACAAGTTAGACGTCCTCTACTTTGTTGTTGCAAGTTTTACGTGGCTGCTACGGGCTTAAGCAAGAACCAATCTTACCTACACATCAAAACCACAACGATAGTTTGTCAAGTTGGTGTTGTTTTAACCTTCGCAAGGACCGGGCGTAGCCACACTCGGTTCAACTAAAGTTGGAGAAACTGTCACCCGCTAGCCACCTTTATGCAAAGCGCGTCGGGAGAACCGGTCTCGCGTAAGCGTACACGTAATGTCGGTCCGGGCCGCTTCGTCCAACAATACCGCCGAACCAAAGTATGACATGCTGGTAAGCAGTATGACTTATATCGCCCACAACTCACTTGTGTTCTACTCGTGCATATAACATCAACACATAAAACCTAGGCTCGGATGCCACTGTTGGGGAACGTAGTAATTTCAAAAAAATTCCTACGCACACGCAAGATCATGGTGATGCATAGCAACGAGAGGGGAGAGTGTGATCTACATACCCTTGTAGACCGACAGCGGAAGCGTTGGCACAACGCGGTTGATGTATTCGTACGTCTTCATGGCCCGACCGATCAAGCACCGAAACTACGATACCTCCGAGTTCTAGCACACGTTCAGCTCAATGACGATCCCCGGACTCCGATCTAGCAAAGTGTCGGGGAAGAGTTCTGTCAGCACGATAGCATGGTGACGATCTTGATGTTCTACCGTCGCAGCGCTTCGCCTAAGCACCGCTACACTATTATCGAGGATTATGGTGGAAGGGGCACCGCACACGGCTAAGAATATGATCACGTGGATCAACTTGTGTGTCTAGGGGTGCCCCTGCCCCCGTATATAAAGGAGCAAGGGGAGGTGCGGCAGGCCAGGAGGAGGGCGCGCCAGGAGGAGTCCTACTCCCACCGGGAGTAGGATTCCCCCCTTTCTTGTTGGAATAGGATTCGGGAAGGGGGAAAGAGGAGAGAGAGAAGGAAGGGGGTGCCGCCCCCTCTCCTTGTCCTATTCGGACTAGGGGGGAGGGGCACGCGGCCCAGCCCTGGCCACCTCTCCTCTCTTCCACTAAAGCCCACTAAGGCCCATATACCTCCCGGGGGGGGGGGGGTTCCGGTAACCTCCCGGTACTCCGGTAAAATCCCAATTTCACCCGGAACACTTCCGATATCCAAATATAGGCTTCCAATATATCAATCTTTATGTCTCGACCATTTCGAGACTCCTCTTCATGTCCGTGATCACATCCGGGACTTCGAACAAAATTCGGTACATCAAAATGCATAAACTCATAATATAACTGTCATCGAAACCTTAAGCGTGCGGACCCTACGGGTTCGAGAACAATGTAGACATGACCGAGACACGTCTTCGGTCAATAACCAATAGCGGAACCTGGATGCTCATATTGGCTCCTACATATTCTACGAAGATCTTTATCGGTCAGACCGCATAACAACATACGTTGTTCCCTTTGTCATCGGTATGTTACTTGCCCGAGATTCGATCGTTGGTATCTCAATACCTAGTTCAATCTCGTTACCGGCAAGTCTCTTTACTCGTTTCGTAATACATCATCTTGCAACTAACTCATTAGTTGTAATGCTTGCAAGGCTTATGTGATGTGCATTACCGAGAGGGCCCAGAGATACCTCTCCGACAATCGGAGTGACAAATCCTAATCTCGAAATACGCCAACCCAACATTCACCATTGGAGACACTTGTAGAGCTCCTTTATAATCACCCAGTTACGTTGTGATGTTTGGTAGCACACAAAGTGTTCCTCCGGTAAACGGGAGTTGCATAATCTCATAGTCATAGGAACATGTATAAGTCATGAAGAAAGCAATAGCAACATACTAAACGATCGGGTGCTAAGCTAATGGAATGGGTCATGTCAATCACATCATTCTCCTAATGATGTGATCCCATTAATCAAATGACAACACATGTCTATGGTTAGGAAACATAACCATCTTCGATTAACGAGCTAGTCAAGTAGAGGCATACTAGTGACGTTTTGTTTGTCTATGTATTCACAAAAGTATTATGTTTCCGGATAATACAATTCTAGCATGAATAATAAACATTTATCATGATATAAAGAAATAAAATAATAACATTATTATTGCCTCTAGGGCATATTTCCTTCATCATCATACCTCCCCATGCCCCACCAGTCATAATCTTCTCGACGAGGGACAAGCTCATGTCTACCCAAGACAGAGGCTTTCCCGGATCCTTCCCGGCAGGCATGAGAGGCATATGAGGGAGATTTCTATCACAAACATATCAAATGCCAACAGCATGAAATCATCTATATACACTATGATTATGATCGTATCATCGCTTAGGATAACGAAATCTCCGAGACAAGATGGGGTTGCAACCATATCAACAACGCAAGACAATATTATGCCAGGGTTCAGAATGCTTGCCTTCAAGGTGTTGAGAGGTGAGGTGCACTCCAATATTTTTTTGAAAGTTTTCTTCTCCCTCTCCATAATCCTATTTTAAATAAATTTGAATTAACACATACTTTAAAAATAGTACAAAAAGTTGTTTGGATTTTTTTGAAATAAATATGAAAATAAACTAGACAATATTTGGGAAACAACAGAAAAAGAATCAAGTCATTTGGATTTACATTTAAAAAGTTATAGCCAGTCAAAGTTTCAGTCAAACTCTGTTTTTAAAATAAAACAGAAAAAGAAAACGTTTCAAAAATGAATACGCTTTTGGGCAGAGGAGACGTACTTTAGTCGTTTGCGCTTTCACTTAAAACACGCGGGCCGGCTCGGGGTCACTGACAGTGGGTCTAGGGGGCCCACTAGTCAGGTTTGACCAGTCGCCGCGCCTCTTCTCCCTCCTCTATCCGAGCGGGACGGGGCTCCGGCGATCGTCACCGGCGATTGGCGGCTCCTCGAGGGCTCTGGAGGGCAGGGATGGATCCGCCAGCCCGGGGCGGTCCTCCCGGTGGTCGCTAGATCGGTGGGGGTGGAGGGAGTCGCCGGCGGTGAGCTTCGCGGCGGCCGGTGGCTTCAGGAGGTTTGGGGCTTTGGGCTACGGTGGTTCCTCGACGTAGCTGAGGGTTCGGATGGCTCCGCACGGTCATGGGGAGTCAAACGGTGGCGCCGGAATGATGGGGAAGTCTCTGTTTGCGACGAGCGGAGCCGGAGGGTGGCGGTGGCCGAACCTGCCAGAGATGGGGAAGAGAGCTTCCCGCCGTCGATTGCTGGCCAGGGGAGCTCCAGGGGGTTGGCTTGAAGGTTGCCTGAGGGTCTGGCAAGCTTGGGGGGGGGTCCTTAAATAGGCGATCGGGGTCGGTTCCGACGGTGGCCATGGATAAGATCGACGGTGAACCGCCGTTCTGTAGTTGCAGGGAGACGTGGCGGCGACGTGCGCTAGGGGACGAGCTTGCGGATAAGCTTGAGCTGCTCCAGGGGGCATCTGGCGAGCGAGGGTGGCTCAGGCGGCGCCGTCCACGGCAGGGGCTACTGTGGCTGGCCGCTAGCTGCCGTGGCCGACCTGACGGTGGCGCTGTAGGGCTCCAGGGGCTGGCTTGGAGGGTTCCAACGTGTGGACGAGGGCGAGCGTGGCTCTGCAGGCGAGCAAGGGCCAGGGGCACGATGCGGCGGCTCGGGCGCAAGCACGTGCAAAACACATGCTCTGGGCACGCCCAGCGCACGCATGCGACATGCTCGACACAATGCCAGGGCAGCCTAGAGTGCTTGAGCGAGGCTGGCATTTAACAGGACCAGGTTAGGGTTAGTAAGGAGGTTAGTGGACATGCTAGTTTGTCCAGAGGTGCAAGGTCACAGTGTAAAGACAAAAATCATGCCAAAACTGTCCATGCCCTCAAGGTGTTTGTTAGAATGCCATGTGCATATAGGCAACTCTTGGGGTGGCCAAACTTTCCAGATTGGGGTCTCTTTAGATGTAGGAGAGGGTGGCAAGGTCATTTGGACAAAACCAGAAACTTGCTAGTTCAAGTTTTGCAAATCTTCTGTTTTGGATAGAAAGAAAAATGCCTCATTGCATGCACTTAAAATCCTCCAATGGGTCCACTCTCCTGGACTTAAGGGTTTTGTAGGGTGGTCTATAAGTAGGAAAAATCTCATGGTTACTAGAGCAAGATAAATTAGGGTTGCAGTACAAATCACCAAGCTGGACCAGAATGAAAAAGAGGTTGATTCACTCAAGTTTTTCAAAGGACATAACTGGGTTTTTGCATAGAGTTGAATAAAATACTCCTATTAACATCCCATAATTTTGGTGGAAGTTTTAAAGAAATATTTAAGTAGGTTGTAGTGCAAAATTGCCCACTGGACCAGATTTGAAAACTTGGGGTAGAGCTCAAAATATCCAATGAATGAAATATATTTTTACATAAAAGTGATTAAAAACATCGCATGACATCCCCAAATTTTGGTTGAAATATTAAATAAATTTATCAAAGGGTTGTAGTGCAAATAGAGCTCCAAAACTAATGAAAAATCACTTTAAGGAATAAAGCCTAGAGAGAAATAATTATGCCAATAAATCCACTAATAATAGAAATGTTTTTCTTGAGGGGATAAATAAGTCCAAAAATATATTTGGAAAATTTTCACTTGGGGTAAAAACTCCAAAAAAAAATCAAAGAGAGGATGGTTCTGAAATCATAGAAAAACCAAAAAAAATGAAAAATTTAATTTTCTGGCAAGATTTTAATAGACAGATCATGTTTAAAATTTTTGGGGTGTCACAACACTACCCCCCTTAAGAAAAATCTCGTCCTCGAGATTTGTTAAGGGTCGTTTTTAAAAAAATAGCTCATATTAGCTGAAACCGAACAGTTTACTCATAGCATGAACTTGGGTACAACGCATAAGCTGCATCACATATATAAACATAGCCATGATGTTTGCAATGAAAACGGTAAGAGGACAGGGTCCTGAGAAAACGTCTCTGGCACTGGGGCACACTCCTCCTCTATCGAGGGATGCGGATTGATTAGCCGATGGACGCGTCTCTCCTGGCCGGGTCTCAGCGGTCTGCCGATGGCAATCTGAGGATTTAAATCAGCGAGGCTCTGAAGATAACCCATTATCCGCTGGGTCAGACGCTCTTGCGCGATAAGGTACTGGGCAAGGTTGGCCAGTACTGGGTCTCTCTCAATTCATCCACCGGGAAAAGATGCTACTTCCCCAGGTGCTGGACGGCTCGGAAAGTAATAATACCCTCGTTCGTTGGCATAGGGTACCGCGAATCGAAGGCGAACAAGCGCTTCGTGTGCAGCCGCTTCTATGGCCATCTGCGGAGTCGGCATAGATTTCCCCACGAAGGAGACTTCTGTTGGGTCTTGGTTTGAGTTTACGGGAGGGATATGCAGTACTGCCCAATATTTCGAGGTGGATGAGGTGATTCTCGGTTTGAGCAGCTCGTACTGGGGTGGCTGGGTAGAACCCATGGTACTGTAGGTAAAGTCCCACAATATTTTAACAAAACTACCTGGGGTTGCCTCGGGGGTCAGATAAATGCTAGGGCTCGGCATGGCAAGAAATGGCTGTGAGGGTTGTGCCCAGGGTGAGGGGTACTTGGCAAGGTCACGAGGTGGCCTCTTATATAGCAAGAGGGCTGGGTTATTTACCGCGGTGGAGGGAAACTGGTTTGTCGGTTCTGCTCTATGGGATCGGGGTCAAAGCCACAGATACACACATCTCGCAAAAGCGGCGCATTACTGTGGGTACTGTCGGGGTTGGTTTTTGGTGGCTACGCCCGGAATTAAAAAATGCAACCGTACATCAACATACTTATGCACATCTACTATTTAAAATGAGGGTGCACAAGCAGACAGCATCCCAATATGGTGATACATGATCACACAATTATAGGGCGTGGGGTATATTAAGACTCGGTACTACTCGAGTGACTTAGTCTACCTTGTTTATATCCAAGCAGGCTTGCCTTGAGGACGCCGAGGCTTCTCCATGATTTTCACCGTCGGGGTTAGCTGGAGGGGGTTGAGGTGCTGCAGGGTCGGGGTAGCGGTGCTGAGCATCGCGGGGGTTGTTGGCCACAATCCCGCTGGAGTGTGTTCCCAAAAGGCGACGAAGCACTTCTGGGGACATCAACGCATTATGGTCGATGGCTGGGGCAGACCTTAAGGACTCGATCGGTTGTCCGAATAGCACGACTAGGCTGTCGGCGCCGGGCTCATCTTCTCTTCTTGTCGGGGCTCGGCGGATTAGTTCTCCATGAGCTGCGATCAGATCAAGGGTGATTTGATCGAACAGTTCCTCTAGTGCACTTACATAGTGCACCAGATGCAATAATGCGGGATCCATCTCGTGATCTCCGTTGGCAACTTGGGGTGGCCTACCATACCCGTCACGGCTGGGGTAGTAGTAGAAGGAGCGACAGTTAACTCTGGGCGACAAGTGCCGAAGTTGAACCATAGCCTCTCGAGCAGCAAGTTGGATGGCCTGTGGCTCAAAGGAAGTTGTCCTTCCGGTGAACCTGTAGGGGCGTTCTGGCGATAGACCCCTACCATAGACGTGTACAGTGGCCCAAAATTGACGGCTCTCACCGCTCATGGACCCTTGGTACACAACATATTCTGGGGGCTCTTCTAACGCAAAGGCACGGCGGGTGAGGTTTGCTAGCACGGTCACGAAACCTCCAAGGTTGATTTTTGTGGTCTCATTGTGAACAATGGGTCCTGGCATTTTAGCTTGGTTTGGGCAGAGGCTAAGCTGTGCTGGGTTGAGGTTTGTGTGCCCCTTTTATAGAAAAAAGGGGACGGAGTCTTCCTTCGCACGCTTGCGAATGAGACAATTTAGGTGTCGGTCACTGGCGCGTGATCGACAGGCTAGGTTGATAGGTTGGGCACTGACTGCCAAAAGGTGTCGCGTCACTGTGTGGCTATCTTACATGAGAAGCTTGGCCGGGGTTAGGTTAAGGTCTGGTGGGTTGGTTTACCTAGGTTTTCGACCTGGCTAAGATAGGATTAGCCAACGGTCAGCCTGGCTCTGATACCAAGTTTGTCAGGACCGGGGTTTTCAGGATATAAATTTCCCAGAATATGGCCCTTGTGCTCACCAGCCCCAGGATTACTGTTAGCTGATGAGGCACCAACTTGATACAGAAACTCCAAGCAAAGTACATCATATGTAGTACAAGACCATTCTGGCCTATGAGTACAACAAAAAGGTTTCTAGTGGTTGATGGCGGAAGCGGTTTGCGGATCATCAGCGTCTATGGGACTCCATTTCCCACAGGAACAGCTGACCTGGATAACTCCTATCTTCGCGAGGCTGCTATCACCATTGCGTAGGTTCCGGGGCTGTCATCACAACGCTCCTCTCCACGCAAGAAATCTGGCCAAGACAATAGCCAGGGACAAGCCAGTGAGTACTTTGAATGTACTCGCAAACATTAAGAACACAGGTATAATATAGCCATTGATAATCATGTTTTGAAATATTCTATGATCACTTCGTCAATTATGAAATAAGGTTCATGATGCACGCAAGCAGATCATTCAAATAAAACATGAGTAAACAATCAGGGAGTAGAAATGGAAAGAACCGATCGGGTGTCTGAAGCACGCCTCGAAAGGATAATAATATGAAGCATGTCTCAGTCGGGCGTCTGAGCGACACCACATAAAGGGCTTATATATAAAAGGAATAACAAGCATGCCACAGTCGGGCGTATGTGCGACACCACATAAAGGGCTTATAAGTAAATGAAATAACAAGCATGCCACAGTCGGGCGTTTGAGCGACACCACATAAAGGGCTTATATATAAAAATAATCACAGTGAATATCCAGGAGGTAGGACTGTTCTAGGGATACTCATTAATTTCAAATAATACAATTGATTAGTCCACAATAATAATAATCATAATCATCATATGTCATAGGTCATAATCAATGTTCTGGTTTAGTAGTTTTTCCTCCGAAGACCGACACTAAGACCGACACTTGACCCATCCCAGACTGTAGTCCTTAACCATGGACACGGCTATTCGAATAGGTATGATATCTCTGTAGAGGGTGTACTCTTTACCCACTAGCAACGGATTCCTTTAGTTCTTCGGGACTATTTCCGTCTACGTTCTTTCATTCGAAAACACACCTGACCGCACACACCAGCTTAACTTACCGGTGTCTGGAATCACCCACGACACCTGTCAAGCGAAACTCTAAGTGGGGAGGCTACAACCTCGCTTAGCATGGGATCAAACTTATATCGCACGCTCTAAGGGGTGCCCCCCTCTCGGTCCCAACCGGAAACACCCATGCCCCCGGACCAGGTGGCATGCCTACCGGATGCAGCCGGTATCTTCCACCATGGCCTCTCTGTATGGTGTGTGCTAGGACAGGGGTTGACAACTTACTGAACCATACCCTACCTACGGCAGGGACAAGTGGCAGCACGAAACAAGTATGGGGTTTACTGGAACAAGACTCGATCTACGGCCGACTCAGGAGGTTTAAGCATTCCTGCATGGTTAGCTCAAGGATTATATTTCACATCCATCAGACAGAACCACCACTCATCATACCTCCCCATGCCCCACCGATCATAATCGTCTCGACGAGGGACAAGCTCGTGTCTACCCAAGACACAGGCTTTCCCGGATCCTTCCCGGCAGGCATGAGAGGCATATGAGGGGGATTTCTATCACAAACATATCAAATGCCAACATCATGAAACCATCTATATGCACTATGACTATGATCGTATCATTGCATAGAATAACTAAATCTCTGACACAAGATGGGGTTGCAACCGTATCAACAATGCAAGACAAAATTATGCCAGGGTTCAGAATGCTTGCCTTCAAGGTATGGAGAGGTGAGGTGCACTCCAATATTTTTCTGAAAGTTTTCTTCTCCCTCTCCATAATCCTATTTTAAATAAATTTGAATTAACACATACTTTAAAAATAGTACAAAAAGTTGTTTGGAATTTTTTGAAATAAATATGAAATTAAACTAGACAATATTTGGGAAACAATAGAAAAAGAATCAAGTCATTTGGATTTATATTTAAAAAGTTATAGCCAGTCAAAGTTTTAGTCAAACTCTGTTTTTAAAATAAAACAGAAAAAGAAAACGTTTCAAAAATGAATATGCTTTCGGGCAGAGGAGACGTACTTTAGTCGTTTGCGCTTTCACTTAAAACACACGGGCCGGCTCGGGGTCACTGACAGTGGGTCCAGGGGGCCCACTGGTCAGGTTTGACCAGTCGCCGCGCCTCTTCTCCCTCCTCTGTCCGAGCGGGGCGGGGCTCTGGAGGGCAGGGATGGATCCGCCAGCCCGGGGCAGTTCTCCCGGTGGTCGCTAGATCGGTGGGGGTGGAGGGAGTCGCTGGCGGTGAGCTTCGCGGCGGCCGGTGGCTTCGGGAGGTTTGGGGCTTTGGGCTATGGTGGTTCCTCGACGTAGCTGAGGGTTCGGGTGGCTCCGTACGGTCATGGGGAGTCGAACGGTGGCGCCGGAATGATGGGGAAGGCTCTATTTGCGACGAGCGGAGCCAGAGGGTGGCGGTGGCCGAACCTGCCGGAGATGGGGAAGAGAGCTTCCCGCTGTCGATTGTTGGCCAGGGGAGCTCCAGGGGGTTGGCTTGAAGGTTGCCTGAGGGTCTGGCGAGCTCGGGGGTCCTTAAATAGGCGATCGGGGTCGGTTCTGACGGTGGTCGTGGATAAGATCGATGGTGAACCGCCGTTCTGTAGTTGCAGGGCGACGTGGCGGCGACGTGCACTAGGGGACGAGCTTGTGGATAAGCTTGAGCTGCTCCAGGGGGCATCTGGCGAGCGAGGGTGGCTCGGGCGGCGCCGTCCGCGGCAGGGGCTGTTGTGGCCGGCCGCTAGCTGTCGTGGCTGACCTGACGGCGGCGCTGTAGGGCTCCAGGGGCTGGCTTGGAGGGTTCCGACGTGTGGACGAGGGCGAGCGTGGCTCTACAGGCAAGCAAGGGCCAGGGGCACGATGCGGCGGCTCGGGCACACGCACGTGCAAAACGCATGCTCTGGGCGCGCCCAGCGCACGCACGCGACATGCTCAACAGAATGCCAGGGCAACCTAGATTGCTTGAGCGAGGCTGGCATTTAACAGGACCAGGTTAGGGTTAGTAAGGAGGTTAGTGGAATGCTAGTTTATCCAGAGGTGCACGGTCACAGTGTAAAGACAAAAATCATGCCAAAACTGTCCATGCCCTCAAGGTGTTTGACAGAATGCCATGTGCATATAGGAAACTCTTGGGGTGGCCAAACTTTCCAGATTGGGGTCTCTTTAGATGTAGGAGAGGGTGGCAAGGTCATTTGGACAAAACCAGAAACTTGCTAGTGCAAGTTTTGCAAATCTTCTGTTTTGGACAGAAAGAAAAATGCCTCATTGCATGCACTTAAAATCCTCCAATGGGTCCACTCTCCTGGACTTAAGGGTTTTGCAGGGTGGTCTATAAGTAGGAAAAAGCTCATGGTTACTAGAGCAAGATAAATTAGGGTTGCAGTACAAATCACCAAGCTGGACCAGAATGAAAAAGAGGTTGATTCACTCAAATTTTTCAAAGGACATAACTGGGTTTTTGCATAGAGTTGAATAAAATACTCCTATTAACATCCCATAATTTTGGTGGAAGTTTTAAAGAAATATTTAAATAGGTTGTAGTGCAAAATTGCCCACTGGACCAGATTTGAAAACTTGGGGTAGAGCTCAAAATATCCAATGAATGAAATATATTTTTACATAAAAGTGATTTAAAAACATCACATGACATCCCCAAATTTTAGTTGAAATATTAAATAAATTTATCAAAGGTTTGTAGTGCAAATAGGGCTCCAAAACTAATGAAAAATCACTTTAAGGAATAAAGCACAGAGAGAAATAATTATGCCAATAAATCCACTGATAATAGAAATGTTTTTCTTGAGGGGATAAATAAGTCCAAAAATATATTTGGAAAGTTTTCACTTGGGGTAAAAACTCCAGAAAAAATCAAAGAGAGGATGGTTCTAAAATCAAAGAAAAACCAAAAAAATGAAAAATTTAATTTTCTGGCAAGATTTTAATAGACAAATCATGTTTAAAATTTTTGGGGTGTCACAATGGCATTCAATTTATTCAACAATTTACGCATAGGATATAAGTGAAGCACAAGAGTAAATGACAAGCTACTCCAAAAAGATATAAATGAAGATCATGATCACAATATTTCTTTCTCTCAAATTAATTGAAGTGAAACAACGAGAGGATTTCTTCAAAAATACTAAAGCACACCATGCTCAAAAATATATAAGTGAAGCACTAGAGCAATTCCATAGAAAAGAGCTTCATTGACGGGATGTGAATGCCGCTTACCTAGCCTCACTGGCAACTATTTGAGGACTCTATTTTATTTAAAAACTTCCAGATCTAAGTATTTTATTGAAAAAACCAGCAAAATGAAAATAAAATGACATTCTAAGAACAACACAATTCAAGTGAAGAAGCAAAAACTTAGGCCCAACCGATACTAACCGATCATTATTGAAGAAGAAAGGTGGGATGCCTACCAGGGCATCCCCAAGCTTAGATGCTTGAGACTTCTTGAAATATTATGGGTGCCTTGGGCATCCCCAAGCTTGAGCTTTTGTGTCTCCTTAATTCCTTTTATATCACGGCTTCCCTAAATCTCAAAAGCTTCATCCACACAAAACACAACAAGAACTCGTGAGATAAGTTAGTATAAAACAATGCAAAAAATTTATCATTCTATGCTGTAGCAAATCACTAAAATTATTATTCAACATTGCATACTAAATGCCTCTGCATATTTAATACTCCTATCCTCAAATAGAATCATTAAACAAGCAAACATAACAGCAATCTGCCAAACTAGTACAGTATGTGAAGAATGCAAGAGTATCAATACTTCCCTAACTCCAAAAGTTATGAAATTTTACCACACTAAAGAAAATTTATCACAGCTCATTTTGCAAAAAGTTTCAACATTTTACCACATTCTGACTTTTCTAGGGAATTTTTGCAACAGCGGTAAACTTTCTGTTTTCAAACAGCAACATGTATACTTGCAAAATAAGCATGGCAAAGGCTATCATTGCCACTTTTATTGAAATAAAAGATGCCAAACATTATTCTAAATAACAGCAAGTAAATCCTAACAAAATAAAATTATGCTCCAAGCAAAACTCATATCATGTGATGAATGAAAACATAGCTCCAAGTGAGGTTACCGATAATGTTGGAGACGAAAGAGGGGATGCCTTCCGGGGCATCCCCAAGCTTAGTTGCCTGGATCTTCCTGGAATATTACCTTGGGGTGCCTTGGGAATCCCCAATATTAGGGTATTGTCACTCCTTATTCTCCTCATATCGACATCTCGCTCAAAACTTGAAAACTTCAATCACACAAAACTTAACGGAACTTCGTGAGATAGGTTAGTATGATAAAGAGCAAACCATTTCACTTTTGGTACTGTCAAAGACAAAATTCATAATTGTTATCACACAATGCCTACTGTAGCATATCATTTACACAATTTATATTGAGCAATATAAGCCATGGAAACCAGAAAACAAGCAAACTATGCATTGAAAATAGAATCTGTCAAAAACAGAACAGCCTGTAGTAATATGTAATCCAACCATACTTTCGCTACTCCAAAAATTCTGAAAAATTAGGAAAACCTCGGTAATTTGTCTATTAATCTTCTGCAAAAAGAATAAGCATTTTATAGCACTTACTTTAAAAATGAGAATTGTTTTCCTAAGCGCAAAACTTTCTGTTTTTCAGCAAGATCAAATCAACTATCATCCACCATGATCCAAAAGGCGTTACTTGGCACTTTATCTAAACAAAGACAATAAAACATAATTAATACATTAGCCTAATCATGTGAACACACAGAAACATTAGGGTTAAATGTTGGGTTGTCTCCTAGCAAGCGCTTTTCTTTAATGCCTTTTAGCTAGGCATGATGATTTCAATGATGCTCGCATGAGTAAATTGCAAAAAACCACCACAATTGGGGACCCTAAATAAAAAAACGCCACCATTCGGTTTTTTTTTCAAAAAACCACCAACAATGTGCAGACAGTTTTCAGAAAACACTGATTGACTGATTAAAGCGGTTTGAGTGGAAACCTGACGCATGGGTCCTACTATATGTGATGACATGGCAATAGGAAAACGGAAGAAGAAGACGATGTTAAGCCACCCAGTCAACCTCTCCTCTTCCTCCCTGAGTGGTGTTGGCATTTCGCTGAACACCTAGCAGGCACACACCACAGGTGCTACTCCATTGTTGCAGTCGCCGGCGAACGGTGGCAGGCAGTCAGGCACACACATCAATGACTGGGGCTGCGAGGCTCGCGCTCGGCGACCTGACCGCCTCCAGGAACACCCGCGCACTGGCGAACGACGAACTTGGACGGGGTTGTAGCCCACCGGAGAACGACAAGCTCGGACGGCTCCGAGAATGCGACGACAGAGGCACGCACCAAATCCTTGGCCTCTCTAATGCCTGGCGACGGCAGAGGCGTGCACCAAATCCACTAGAGCGTGCTCCTCGCGCGCACGCCCGAAGCTCCAGCTGGCTCGCGCTCACTGCCACCATCGTCACCACCGCGGCCAACTGACATCCCCAGGAAAGCCACATTGTCCAGAAGCTCTGCCATTCCACGCTCGACCTCGCGATCAAAGAAATCATGCCGGGAAGCCCTAAAGATGACACCTAGGTCCTCTCATCCCTGACCACGGCCGTCAGCCGCCGGGCCCGATCTCCGGCCATGTGATTCAGGTGAGCCAAAGCCGTCTACGGCAGGATGAATCCGACATGTGCGACCCTTGGACCTTGACAGGACGATGCCGGAGAGGCGCGGAGCGAGGGTGGCGATGCACGGACCTCCACCGCGACCCGCGGCTGTTGCTAGACTCAACACCTTCGACTGGTTTGTATGGAAGACGCATTGGAGGGCCGCAGGCGGCGGAGGAGGCTGCTGTCCCAGATAGCGACGGCAGCGGGGGCCGCCACCTCTCTGAAGCGCATCGACGGGAGCACGGCCCTGTCATTTAGCCTGAGGAGGAAGAAAGGGTGAGAGCGTGGACAAGAGTATGACGGGTGGGCCCTTGACAGCGGAGACAAACGGTGTCAGCTTTCACATGCCATGTCATCACTTACAGCGGGACCCACCAGTCAGTTTTCGCATCAATCATTGCTTACCGTGCATTTAGTGTTTTCTGAAAACTGTCAGCACAATATTGGTGGTTTTTTTAAAATAAAACAAATGATGGTGGCTTTCTGAATTAGGGTCCTCAATTGTGGTGGTTTTTTGCAATTTACTCATGCTCGCACAGAAGATAAGAATTGGAACATAACAAGAGCATCATGAAGCATATGAGTAGAACAATTAAGCCTAACCTACTTCCTATGCATAGGGATTTTGTGAGCAAACAACTTATGGGAACAAGAATCAATTAGCATAGAAAGGCAAAACAAGCATAACTTCAAAACTTTAAACACATTGAGAGGAAACTTGATATTATTGCAATTCCTACAAGCATAAGTTCCTCCCTCATAATAATTTCAGTAGCATCATGACGAAATTCAATAATATAACCATCACATAAAGCATTCTTTTCATGACACAAAAGCATAGAAAACTTATTACTCTCCACATAAGCAATTTTCTTCTCATCAATAGTAGTGGGAGAAAACTCAACAAAATAACTATCATGAGAGTGAAAATTAAAATCATGATGTCAAGTTTCAAGGTTATTATTATTCAATATAGCATACATGTCATCACCATAATCATCATAGATAGCAACTTTGTTATCATAATCAATTGGAACCTCTTCCGAGATAGTGGAATCATCATTAAATAAACTCATGACTTCTCCAAATCCTCTTTCATCAATATAATCATCATAAATAGGAGACATGCTTTCATCATAATAAATATTCTCATCAAAACTTGGGGGAGTAAAAATATCATCTTCATCAAATATACCATCCCCAAGCTTGTAACTTTGCATATCATTAGCATCATGAATATTCAAAGAATTCATACTAACAACATTGCAATCATTCTCATCATTTAAATATTTTGTGCCAAACATTTTATTGACTTCTTCTTCTAACAAATGAGCACATTTTCCGAACCATCATTTTCAAGAAAGATATTATAAATATGATCAATAATATGATGCAACCTCAACTCCATTTCTTATGTAGTTTTCTTTTATAAACCAAACTAGTGATAAAACAAGAAACTAGAAGATTCAATTGCAAGATCTAAAGATATACCTTCAAGCACTCACCTCCCCGGCAACGGTGCAAGAAAATAGCTTGATGTCTACTACGCAACTTTATTCTTGTAGACACATGTTGGGCCTCCAAGCGTAGAGTTTTGTAGGACAGTAGCAATTTTCCCTCAAGTAGATGACCTAAGGTTTATCAATTTGTGGGAGGCGTAGGATGAAGACAGTCTCTCTCAAAAAACCCTGCAAACAAATAATAAAAAGTCTCTTGTGTCCCCAACACACCAAATACAATGGTAATTTGTATTGGTGCACTAGTTCGGCGAAGAGATGGTGATACAAGTGTAATATGGATGGTAGATATTGACTTTTCCAATAAGAACAATAAAAAATGGCAAGGTAGAAATTGATAAAATAGAGCACAAATGGTATTACAATGCTTGAAAATGAGGCATAGGGTCCGTACTTTCACTAGTGGAACCTCTCAACAATAATAATATAGTTGGATCATATAACCACCCCTATGCATAGATTACCCCATTGTCACCTCGGGAATCCACGAGTTCAGTGCCAAAACATATATGAAGTGAATCGATATGATATCGCATTGTCACCACGAGTATTCATATGCAAGACATATATCAAGTGCTCTCAAATCCGTAAAAGGTTTCAATCTGATAACAACAAAATCTCAAAGGGAAAACTCAATTCATCACAACAAGATAGAGAGGGGAAAACACCATATGATCCGACTATATTAACAAAGCTCGCAATACATCAAGATCGTGACATATCAAGAACATGAGAGAGAGAGGGAGAGAGAGACAGATTAAACACATAGCTACTGGTACAAACCCTCAGCCCCGAGGGTGGACTACTCCCTCCTCATCGTGGTGGTTGCTGGGATGATGAAGATGGCCATCAAAGATGATTTCCCCCTCCGGCAAGCTGCCGAAAAGGGTCTAGGTTGGTTTTCGGTGGCTACAGAGCCTTGCGGCGGCGGAACTTCTGATCTAGGTTAACCCCAAGGGTTTTTGGAATATTTGGAAATTTATAGGGCAAAGAGGGGGTGCGGGAGGCCACCGAGCGCCTGGCCCCCCAGGCACGCCTGCTACCTCTTGAGCATTGCGTTGGTTTTCCCTTGAAGAGGAAAGGGTGATGCAGTAAAGTAGCGTAAGTATTTCCCTCAGTTTTTGAGAACCAAGGTATCAATCCAGTAGGAGATCATGCTCGAGTCCCGCACACCTACACAAACAAATAAGAACCTCGCAACCAATGCAATAAAGGGGTTGTCAATCCCTTCACGGTCACTTACGAGAGTGAGATCTGATAGATATGCTAAGATAATATTTTTGGTATTTTTATGATAAAGAGAAATAAAGATGCAAAGTAAAATAAACGGCAATAGAAATAGCTAAGTGTTGGAAGATTAATATGATGGAAGATAGACTCGGGGGCCATAGGTTTCACTCGTGGCTTCTCTCAAGAGCATAAGTATTACGGTGGGTAAACGAATTACTGTCGAGCAATTGATATAATTGAGCATAGTTATGAGAATACCTAGGTATGATCATGAATATAGGCATCACGTCCGCGACAAGTATACCGAAACGATTCTGCATCTACTACTATTACTCCACACATCGACCGCTATCCAGCATGCATCTAGAGTATTGAGTTCATAAGAGTAGAGTAATGATTTAAGTAAGATGACATGATGTAGAGGGATAAACTCATGCAATATGATATAAACCCCATCTTTTTATCCTCGATGGCAACAACACAATACGTGTCGTTTCCCTTTCTGTCACTGGGATCGAGCATCGCAAGATTGAACCCAAAGCTAAGCACTTCTCCCATTGCAAGAAAGATCAATCTAGTAGGCCAAACCAAACTGATAATTCGAAGAGACTTGCAAAGATAAACCAATCATACATAAAAGAATTCAGAGAAGATTCAAATATTGTTCATCGATAAACTTGATCATAAACCCACAATTCATCGGATCTCGACAACACACCGCAAAAGAAGATTACATCGAATAGATCTCCAAGAGAATCAAGGAGAACTTTGTATTGAGATCCAAAGAGAGAGAAGAAGCCATCTAGCTAATAACTATGGACCCGAAGGTCTAAAGTAAACTACTCACACATCACCGAAGAGGCCATGGAGTTGATGTAGAGGCCCTCCATGATCAATGCCCCCTCCGACGGAGCTCCGGAAAAGGCCCCAAGATGGGATCTCTCTGGTACAGAAGGTTGCGGCGGTGGAATTAGGTTTTCGTGGTGCTCCTGGATGTTTGTGTTGGGGAACGTAGTAATTTCAAAAAATTTCCTACGCACACGCAAGATCATGGTGATACATAGCAACGAGAGGGGAGAGTGTGATCTACATACCCTTGTAGACCGACAGCGGAAGCGTTAGCACAACGCGGTTGATGTAGTCGTACGTCTTCACGGCCCGACCGATCAAGCACCGAAACTATGGCACCTCCGAGTTCTAGCACACGTTCAGCTCGATGACGATCAACGGACTCCGATCCAGCAAAGTGTCGGGGAAGAGTTTCGTCAGCACGACGGCGTGGTGACGATCTTGATGTACTACCGTCGCAGGGCTTCGCCTAAGCACCGCTACAATATTATCGAGGACTATGGTGGAAGGGGGCACCGCACACGGCTAAGAATATGATCACGTGGATCAACTTGTGTGTCTAGGGGTGCCCCCTGCCTCCGTATATAAAGGATCAAAGGGGGGTGCGGCCGGCTAGGAGGAGGGCGCGCCAGGAGGAGTCCTACTCCCACCGCGAGTAGGATTCCCCCCCTTTCCTAGTTGGAATAGGATTCGGGAGGGGGAAAGAGGAGAGAGAGAAGGAAGGGGGGCGCCGCCCCCCTCTCCTTGTCCTATTCGGACTAGGGGGGAGGGGCGCGCGGCCCAGCCTTGGCCACCTCTCCTCTCTTCCACTAAAGCCCACTAAGGCCCATATACCTCCCGGGGGGTTCCGGTAGCCTCCCGGTACTCCGGTAAAATCCCGATTTCACCCGGAACACTTCTGATATCCAAATATAGGCTTCCAATATATCAATCTTTATGTCTCGACCATTTCGAGATTCCTCGTCATGTCCGTGATCACATCCGGGACTCCGAACAAACTTCGGTACATCAAAATGCATAAACTCATAATATAATTGTCATCGAAACCTTAAGCGTGCGGACCCTGTGGGTTCGATAACAATGTAGACATGACCGAGACACGTCTCCGGTCAATAACCAATAGCGGAACCTGGATGCTCATATTGGCTCCTACATATTCTACGAAGATCTTTTATCGGTCAGACCGCATAACAACATACGTTGTTCCCTTTGTCATCGGTATGTTACTTGCCCGAGATTCAATCGTCGGTATCTCAATACCTAGTTCAATCTCGTTACCGGCAGGTCTCTTTACTCGTTCTGTAATACATCATCTCACAACTAACTCATTAGTTGCAATGCTTGCAAGGCTTATGTCATGTGCATTACCGAGAGGGCCCAGAGATACCTCTCCGACAATCGGAGTGACAAATCCTAATCTCGAAATACGCCAACCCAACATGTACCTTTGGAGACACCTGTAGAGCACCTTTATAATCACCCAGTTACGTTGTGACGTTTGGTAGCACACAAAGTGTTCCTTCGGTAAACGGGAGTTGCATAATCTCATAGTCATAGGAACATGTATAAGTCATGAAGAAAGCAATAGCAACATACTAAACGATCGGGTGCTAAGCTAATGGAATGGGTCATGTCAATCACATCATTCTCCTAATGATGTGATCCCGTTAATCAAATAACAACTCTTTTGTTTATGGTTAGGAAACATAACCATCTTCGATTAACGAGCTAGTCAAGTAGAGGCATACTAGTGACACTCTGTTTGTCTATGTATTCACACATGTATTATGTTTCTGGTTAATTCAATTCTAGCATGAATAATAAACATTTATCATGATATAAGGAAATAAATAATAACTTTATTATTGCCTCTAGGGCATATTTCCTTCAGTCTCCCACTTGCACTAGAGTCAATAATCTAGTTCACATCGCCATGTGATTCAACACTAAGAGTTCACATCACCATGTGATTAACACCCATAGTTCACATCGTCATGTGACCTATACCCAAAGGGTTTACTAGAGTCAATAATCTAGTTCACATCATTTATGTGATTAACACCCAAAGAGTACTAAGGTGTGATCATGTTTTGCTTGTGAGATAATTTTAGTCAACGGGTCTGTCACATACAGATCCGTAAGTATTTTGCGAATTCTATGTCTACAATGCTCTGCACGGAGCTACTCTAGCTAATTGCTCCCACTTTCAATATGTATCTAGATCGAGACTTAGAGTCATCCAGATCTGTGTCAAAACTTGCATCGACGTAACTTTTTACGACGAACCTTTTGTCACCTCCATAATCGAGAAATATTTCCTTATTCCACTAAGGATAATTTTGACCAATGTCCAGTGATCTACTCTTAGATCACTATTGTACTCCCTTGCTTAACACAGTGTAGGGTATACAATAGATCTGGTACACATCATGGCATACTTTATAGAACCTATGGCTGAGGCATAGGGAATGACTTTCATTCTCTTTCTATCTTCTGCCGTGGTCGGGCTTTGAGTCTTACTCAATTTCATACCTTGTAACACAGCCAAGAACTCTTTCTTTGACTGTTCCATTTTTGAACTACTTCAAAATATTGTCAAGGTATGTACTCATTGAAAAAACTTATCAAGCGTCTTGATCTATCTCTATAGATTTTGATGCTTAATATGTAAGCAGCTTCACCGAGGTCTTTCTTTGAAAAACTTCTTTAAAAACACTCCTTTATGCTTTGCAGAATAATTCTACATTATTTCCGATCAACAATATGTCATTCACATATACTTATCAGAAATGCTGTAGTGCTCCCACTCACTTTCTTGTAAATACAGGCTTCACCGCAAGTCTGTATAAAACTATATGCTTTGATCATACTATCAAAGCGTTTATTCCAACTCCGAGAGGCTTGCACCAGTCCATAAATGGATCGCTGGAGCTTGCACACTTTGTTAGCTCCTTTTGGATCGACAAAACCTTCCGGCTGCATCATATACAACTCTTCTTCCAGAAATCCATTCAGGAATGCAGTTTTGACATCCATTTGCTGGATTTCATAAAATGCGGCAATTGCTAACATGATTCGGACAGACTTAAGCATAGATACGAGTGAGAAACTCTCATCATAGTCAACACCTTGAACTTGTCGAAAACCTTTTTGCGACAATTCTAGCTTTGTAGATAGTAACACTACTATCAGCGTCTGTCTTCCTCTTGAAGATCCATTTAATCTCAATGGCTCGCCGATCATTAGGCAAGTCAATCAAAGTCCATACTTTGTTCTCATACATGGACCTCATCTCAAATTTCATGGCCTCAAGCCATTTCGCGGAATCTAGGCTCATCATCGCTTCCTCATAGTTCGCAAGTTCGTCATGGTCTAGTAACATGACTTCCAGAACAGGATTACCGTACCACTTTGGTGCGGATCTCACTCTGGTTTACCTATGAGATTCGGTATTAACTTGATCTGAAGTTACATGATCATCATCATTAGTCTTCCTCACTAATTGGTGTAGTAGTCACAGGAACAGATTTCTTGTGATGAACTACTTTTCAATAAGGCAGAAGGTACAATTACTTTATCAAGTTCTACTTTCCTCCTACTCACTTCTTTCAAGAGAAACTCCTTCTCTAGAAAGGATCCATTCTTAGCAACGAATGTCTTGCCTTCGGATCTGTGATAGAAGGTGTACCCAACATTTTCTTTTGGGTATCCTATGAAGACGCACTTCTCCGATTTGGATTTGAGCTTATCAGGTTGAAACTTTTTCACATAAGCATTGCAACCTCAAACTTTTAAGAAACGACAACTTAGGTTTCTTGCCAAACCATAGTTCATACGATGTCGTTTCAACGGATTTAGATGGTGCCCTATTTAACGTGAATGCAGCTGTCTCTAATGCATAACCCCAAAACGATAGTGGTAGATCGGTAAGAGACATCATAGATCGCACCATATCTAATAAAGTACGGTTATGAAGTTCGGACACACCATTACATTGTGGTGTTCTAGGTGGCGTGAGTAGTGAAACTATTTCACATTGTTTTTAACTGAAGGCCAAACTCGTAACTCAAATATTTTACCTCTGCGATCATATCGTAGAAACTTTTATTTTCTTGTTACGATGATTCTCCACTTCACTCTGAAATTGAACTTTTCAAATATTTCAGACTTGTGTTTCATTAAGTAGATATACCCATATCTGCTCAAATCATCTGTGAAGGTCAGAAAATAATGATACCCGCCACGAGCCTTAACACTCATCGGATCTCATACATCAGTATGTATTATTTCCAATAAGTCAGTTGCTCGCTCCATAGTTCCGGAGAACGGCGTTTTAGTCATCTTGCCCATGAGGCATGGTTCGCAAGCATCAACTGATTCATAATCAAGTGATTCCAAAAACCCATTAGCATGGAGTTTCTTCATGCGCTTTACACTAATATGACCTAAACGGCAGTGCCACAAATAAGTTGCACTATCATTATTAACTTTGCATCTTTTGGTTTCAATATTATGATTATGTGTATCACTACAATCAAGATCCAACAAACTATTTTCATTGGGTGTGTAACCATATAAGGTTTTATTCATGTAAACAGAACAACAATTTATTCTCTTACTTAAATGAATAACCGTATTACAATAAACATGATCAAATCATATTCATGCTCAACGCAAACACCAAATAACACTTATTCAGGTTCAACACTAATCCCGAAAGTATAGGGAGTTTGCGATGATGATCATATCAATCTTGGAACCACTTCCAACACACATCGTCACTTCACCCTTAACTAGTCTCTTTTTATTCTGCAACTCCCGTTTCGAGTTACTAATCTTAGCAACTGAACTAGTATCAAATACTGAGGGGTTGCTATAAACACTAGTAAAGTACACATCAATAACATGTATATCAAATATACTTATGTTCACTTTGCCATCCTTCTTATCTGCCAATCACTTGGGGTAGTTCCGCTTCTAGTGACCAATCCCTTTGCAGTAGAAACACTTAGTCTCAGGCTTAGGACCAGACTTGGGCTTCTTCACTTGAGCAGCAACTTGCTTGCTGTTCTTCTTGAAGTTCCCCTTCTTCCCTCTGCCCTTTTCTTGAAACTAGTGGTCTTGTCTACCATCAACACTTGATGTTTTTCTCGATTTCTACCTTCGTCAATTTCCGCATTATGAAGAGCTTGGGAATCGTCTCCGTTATCCCTTGCATATCATAGTTCATCACGAAGTTCTACTAACTTGGTGATGGTGACTAGAGAGTTCTGTCAATCACTATCTTATCTGGAAGATTAACTCCCACTTGATTCAAGCGATTGTTGTACTCAGACAATCTGAGCACATGCTCACTAGTTGAGCGATTCTCCTCCATCTTTTAGCTATAGAACTTGTTGGAGACTTCATATCTCTCAACTCGGGTATTTGCTTGAAATATTAACTTCAACTCCTGGAACATCTCATATGCTCCATGACGTTCAAAACGTCTTTGAAGTCCCGATTCTAAGCCATTAAGCATGGTGCACTAAACTATCAAGTAGTCATCATATTGAGCTAGCCAGACGTTCATAACGTCTGCATCTGCTCCTGCAATAGGTCAGTCACCTTGCGGTGCATCAAGGACATAATACTTCTGTGCAGCAATGAGGATAAACCTCAGATCACGGATCCAATCCGCATCATTGCTACTAACATCTTTCAACACAATTTTCTCTAGGAACATATCAAAATAAACACAGGGAAGCAACAACGCGAGCTATTGATCTACTCCCTCCGTTCCTAAATGCTTGTCTTTCTAGACATTTCAAATGACTACTACATACGGATGTATGTAGACATATTTTAGAGTGTAGATTCACTCATTTTGCTCCGTATGTAGTCACTTGTTGAAATGCCTAGAAAGACAAGTATTTAGGAACGGAGGGAGTACAACATAATTTGCAAAATACTACCAGGACTAAGTTCATGATAAATTTAAGTTCAATTAATCATATTACTTAAGAACTCCCACTTAGATAGACATCCCTCTAATCCTCTAAGTGATTACGTGATCCAAATCAACTAAACCATGTCCGATCATCACGTGAGATGGAGTAGTTTCATTGGTGAACATCGCTATGTTGATCATATCTGCTATATGATTCACGCTCGACCTTTCGGTCTCCGTGTTCCGAGGCCATATCTGTATATGCTTGGCTCGTCAAGTATAACCTGAGTATTCCGCGTGTGCAACTGTTTTGCACCCGTTGTATTTGAACGTAGAGCCTATCACACCCGATCATCACGTGGTGTCTCAGCACGAAGAACTTTCGCAACGGTGCATACCGAGGGAGAACACTTCTTGATAATTAGTGAGAGATCATCTTATAATGCTACCGTCAATCAAAGCAAGATAAGATGCATAAAAGATAAACATCACATGCAATCAATATAAGTGATATGATATGGCCATCATCATCTTGTGCTTGTGATCTCCATCTTCGAAGCACCGTCGTGATCACCATCGTCACCGGCGCGACACCTTGATCTCCATCGTAGCATCGTTGTCGTCTCGCCAATCTTATGCTTCCACGACTATCGCTACCGCTTAGTGATAAAGTAAAGCATTACAACGCGATTGTATTGCATACAATAAAGCGACAACCATATGGCTCCTGCCAGTTACCGATAACTTGGTTACAAAACATGATCATCTCATACAATAAAATTTAGCATCATGTCTTGACCATATCACATCACAACATGCCCTGCAAAAACAAGTTAGACGTCCTCTACTTTGTTGTTGCAAGTTTTACGTGGCTGCTACGGTCTTAAGCAAGAACCAATCTTACCTACGCATCAAAACCACAACGATAGTTTGTCAAGTTGGTGCTGTTTTGACCTTCGCAAGGACCGGGCGTAGCCACACTCGGTTCAACTAAAGTTGGAGAAACTGTCACCCGCTAGCCACCTATGTGCAAAGCACATCGGGAGAACCGGTCTCGCGTAAGCATACGCGTAATGTCGGTCCGGGCCGCTTCGTCCAACAATACCGCCGAACCAAAGTATGACATGCTGGTAAGCAGTATGACTCATATCGCCCACAACTCACTTGTGTTCTACTCGTGCATGTAACATCAACACATAAAACCTAGGCTCTGATACCACTGTTGGGGAACGTAGTAATTACAAAAAAATTCCTACGCACACGCAAGATCATGTTGATGCATAGCAACGAGAGGGATGAGTGTGATCTACGTACCCTTGTAGACCGACAGCGGAAGCGTTAGCATCACGCGGTTGATGTAGTCGTACGTCTTCACGGCCCGACCGATCAAGCACCGAAACTACGGCACCTCCGAGTTCTAGCACACGTTCAGCTCGATGACGATCCCTGGACTCCGATCCAGCAAACTGTCGGGGAAGAGTTTCGTCAGCACGACGGTGTGGTGACGATCTTGATGTACTACCGTTGCAGGGCTTCGCCTAAGCACCGCTACAATATTATCGAGGACTATGGTGGAAGGGGGCACCGCACACGGCTAAGAATATGATCACGTGGATCAACTTGTGTGTCTAGGGGTGCCCCCTGCCTCCGTATATAAAGGATCAAAGGGGGGTGCGGCCGGCCAGGAGGAGGGCGCGCCAGGAGGAGTCCTACTCCCACCCCCTTTCCTAGTTGGAATAGGATTCGGGAGGGGGAAAGAGGAGAGAGAGAAGGAAGGGGGGCGCCGCCCCCCTCTCCTTGTCCTATTCGGACTAGGGGGGAGGGGCACGCGGCCCAGCCCTGGCCACCTCTCCTCTCTTCCACTAAAGCCCACTAAGGCCCATATACCTCCCGGGGGGTTCCGGTAGCCTCCCGGTACTCCGGTAAAATCCCGATTTCACCCGGAACACTTCCGATATCCAAATATAGGCTTCCAATATATCAATCTTTATGTCTCGACCATTTCGAGATTCCTCGTCATGTCCGTGATCACATCCGGGACTCCGAACAAACTTCGGTACATCAAAATGCATAAACTCGTAATATAACTGTCATCTAAACCTTAAGCGTGCGGACCCTGTGGGTTCGAGAACAATGTAGACATGACCGAGACACGTCTCCAGTCAATAACTAATAGCGGAACCTGGATGCTCATATTGGCTCCTACATATTCTACAAAGATCTTTTATCGGTCAGACCGCATAACAACATACGTTGTTCCCTTTGTCATCGGTATGTTACTTGCCCGAATTCGATCGTCGGTATCTCAATACCTAGTTCAATCTCGTTACCGGCAGGTCTCTTTACTCGTTCCGTAATACATCATCTCACAACTAACTCATTAGTTGCAATGCTTGCAAGGCTTATGTGATGTGCATTACCGAGAGGGCCCAGAGATACCTCTCCGACAATCGGAGTGACAAATCCTAATCTCGAAATACGCCAACCCAACATGTACCTTTGGAGACACCTATAGAGCACCTTTATAATCACCCAGTTACGTTGTGACGTTTAGTAGCACACAAAGTGTTCCTCCGGTAAACGGGAGTTGCATAATCTCATAGTCATAGGAACATGTATAAGTCATGAAGAAAGCAATAGCAACATACTAAATGATCGGGTGCTAAGCTAATGGAATGGGTCATCTCAATCACATCATTCTCCTAATGATGTGATCCCGTTAATCAAATAACAACTCTTTTGTTTATGGTTAGGAAACATAACCATCTTCGATTAACGAGCTAGTCAAGTAGAGGCATACTAGTGACACTCTGTTTGTCTATGTATTCACACATGTATTATGTTTCCGGTTAATACAATTCTAGCATGAATAATAAACATTTATCATGATATAAGGAAATAAATAATAACTTTATTATTGCCTCTAGGGCATATTTCCTTCAGTTTGGGGGGTACGTGGATATATATATATATAGGAGGAATAAGTAGGTCGGTGAAGCAACAAGGGGCCCACGAGGGTGGAGGGCGAGCCCAGGGGGTAAGCGCACCCCCTGCCTCGTGGCTTCCTGATGACCCACAAGTATAGGGGATCTATCGTAGTCCTTTCGATAAGTAAGAGTGTCGAACCCAACGAGGAGCAGAAGGAAATGATAAGCGGTTTCCAGCAAGGTATTCTCTGCAAGTACTGAAATGAGTGATAACTGATAGTTTTGTGATAGGATAATTTGTAACGAGCAACAAGTAACAAAAGTAAATAAAGTGCAGCAAGGTGGCCCAATCCTTTTTGTAGCAAAGGACAAGCCTGGAGATATCTTATATAGAGAAAAAGCGCTCCCGAGGACACATGGGAATATCATCAAGCTAGTTTTCATCACGCTCATATGATTCGCGTTCGGTACTTTGATAATTTGGTATGTGGGTGGACTGGTGATTGGGTAATGTCCTTACTTGGACAAGCATCCCACTTATGATTAACCTCTATTGCAAGCATCCGCAACTACAACAAAAGTATTAAGGTAAACCTAACCATAGCATGAAACATATGGATCCAAATCAGCCCCTTGCGAAGCAACGCATAAACTAGGGTTTAAGCTTCTATCACTCTAGCAACCCATCATCTACTTATTACTTCCCAATGCCTTCCTCTAGGCCCAAATAATGGTGACGTGTCATGTAGTCGACGTTCACATAACACCACTAGAGGAAAGACAACATACATCTCATCAAAATATCGAACGAATACCAAATTCACATGACTACTAATAGCAAGACTTCTCCCATGTCCTCAGGAACAAACGTAACTACTCACAAAGCATAAACATGTTCATAATCAGAGGGGTATTAATATGCATATAGGATCTGAACATATGATTTTCCACCAATTAAACCAACTAGCATCAACTACAAGGAGTAATTAACACTACTAGCAACCTAGTAGAACCAATCCCGGACTTGGAGACAAGAATTGGATACAAGAGATGAACTAGGGTTTTCAGAGGAGATGGTTCTGATGAACATGCTGATGGAGATTGCCCTCTCCCGATGAGAGGAGCGTTGATGATGATGATGGCGATGATTTCCCCCTCTAGGAGGGAAGTTTCCCCGGCAGAACAGCTCCGCGAGAGCTCTAGATTGGTTCCGCCAAGGTTCCGCCATGTGGCGGCGGAGTTTCGTCCGAGAAGATGGCTTCTTATTTTTTCCCATCGAAAGACTTCATATAGCAGAAGATGGCCACCGGAGGGCCACCAGGGGGGCCCACGAGGTAGTGGGGCGCGCCTAGGGGGGTAGGGCGCGCCCCCCACCCTCGTGGGCAGGGTGTGGCCCCCTGGTAAATCTCTTGCACCATTGACAACTTACTTGGAGGATCTTACTCAATCCATAGGTAGGTATGGTGGACTCTCATGGCAAAACTGGTTTAAGGGTGTTTGGAAGCACAAGTAGTATCTCTACTTGGTGCAAAGAATTTGGCTAGCATGTGGGGGAAAGACAAGCTCAATCATGTTGGATGATCCATGACAATATAATTTATCTTAGATGTAAGAAAACATAACCCATTACGTTGTCTTCCTTGTCCAATGTCAGCTCTTTAGCATGTCATATTTTAATGAGTGCTCACACTCATAAAAGTTGTCCAAGATAGTATATTTATATGTGAAGACCTCTCTTTCTTTATTACTTCCTATTAATTGCAACGATGACCAAATTATGTTTGTCAACCCTCAACAACTTTTATTCATCATACTTTCTCTATGTGAGCTCACTACTCTCCATAAGATTCACATGATCTCTTTGTTTCTTTTTATTTCTTTCTCTTTTCTTTCTCGTAGGATGATGGCAAAATAATCAAGCGCTTGACTGAACACTAATCTTTATTATATAGCTCACGGACTCGATTGCATAGAAGGGTTATAAAGCAAAACTCAAAACTAGATAATGCCATAGACTTTATTCTACTAGATGAAGATAATACCAAAAGGATCGAACTAAGAAAAACGGTAAAGGTAGAAGTAAAGGTAGAAGCGCTTGGGTTCTCCATTCATTAAGTGAGATAATGTCAAATAACCTTTTCTCACCGGCAAGTTTGAAATCATAATTGATCTCTTTAATATCCCAATAAGCCTTATGTTCTAGTTCGAGAGGTAAGTGACATGCTTTTCCATAAACCATTTTATACGGAGACATACCCATAGGATTTTTATATGCAGTTCTATAGGCCCATAATGCATCATCAAGTTTCTTGGACCAATTCTTTCTAGATCTATTAACAGTCTTTTGCAAAATTAATTCGAGCTCTCTATTACTCAATTCTACTTGACCACTAGACTGAGGGTGATAAGGGGATGCAATTCTATGATTAACATCATATTTGGCAAGCATTTTACAGAAAGCACCATGAATAAAATGTTAACCACCATCAGTCATTAATATCTAGGGACTCCAAATCTTGGAAAAATAACTTCTTTAAGCATTTTAATAGAAGTGTTATGATCAGCACTACTAGTTGGAATAGCTTCTACCCACTTAGTAACGTAATCAACAGCAACTAGAATATGTGTATATCCATTAGAGGAAGGAAAGGGTCCCATATAGTCAAAGCCCCAAACATCAAATGGTTCAATAACGAGTGAATAATTCATAGGAATTTCTTGATGTCTGCTAATATTACCAATTCTTTGACATTCATCACAAGATAAGACAAACTTACGGGCATCCTTGAAGAGAGTAGGCCAATAAAAACCAGATTGCAATACCTTATGTGCAGTTCTATCTCCAGTGACACTTGCGTAGGATCTGTTCCTGTTCATGCTCAGGTACACAACGTCTAATAACACCATCTACTCCTTCTTTATAAAGATGTGGGTCATCCCAAAAGTAATGCCTCAAATCATAGAAGAACTTTTTCTTTTGCTGGTATGTGAAACTAGGTGGTATAAACTTAGCAACAATGTAATTAGCATAATCAGCATACCATGGAGCAGTATGAGAAGCATTTATGACATTTAATTGCTCATCAGGAAAGCTATCATCAATAGGAAGTGGGTCATCAAGCACATTTTCTAACCTAGACAAGTTGTCTGCAACGGGGTTCTCAGCTCCCTTTCTATCAACAATATGTAAGTCAAATTCTTGTAGCAAGAGAACCTATCTAATAAGTCTAGGTTTAGCATCTTTCTTTTCCATGAGATATTTAATAGCAGCATGATCAGTGTGAATAGTTACTTTAGAATCAACAATATAAGGTCTGAACTTATCACAAGAAAATACAACTGCTAAGAATTCTTTTTCAGTGGCAGCATAATTTCTTTGAGCGTTGTCTAGGGTTTTACTAGCATATAGAATAACATTTAATTTCTTATCAACTCTTTGCCCTAGAACAGCACCTACAGCATAATCACTAGCATCACACATAATTTCAAAGGGTAAATTCCAATCATATGGTTGAACAATAGGTGCAGAGATCAATGCTTTCTTAAGTATTTCAAATGCTTCTACACAATCATCATTAAAGACAAATGGTATATCTTTTTGTAATAAATTAGTCGGAGGCCGGGAAATTTTTGAGAAGTCCTTAATGAACCTCCTATAAAATCCGGCATGACCAAGGAAACTTCTTATACCTTTGATGTCCTTGGGACATGGCATCTTCTCAATAGCATTAACCTTGGCTTTATCAACCTCAATACCTCTTTCAGAAACTTTGTGCCCCAAGACAATACCTACATTAACCATAAAGTGTCACTTTTCCCAATTCAAGACAAGATTAGTTTCTTCACATCTCTGCAAAACTCGATCAAGGTTGCTCAAGCAATCATCAAAAGAAGATCCATAGATGGAGAAATCATCCATGAAAACCTCACAAATCTTTTCACAAAAGTCAGAGAATATAGCCATCATGCATCTTTGAAAGGTAGCAGGTGCATTACATAAACCAAAAGGCATACATATATAAGCAAAATTACCAAAAGGGCAAGTAAAAGTAGTCTTTGATTGATCTTTGGCTGACACAGGTATTTGAGAGAAACCAGAATAACCATCTAGAAAGCAAAAATGTGTATGTTTGGATAATATTTCTAGTATTTGATCGATAAAAGGTAAAGGGTAATGATCCTTTTTAGTGGCCTTATTTAATTTGCGAAAATCAATTACCATCCTATAATCTGTAATAAATCTTTGAGGAATCAATTCATCTTTATCATTAGGAACGACAGTAATACCTCCGTTCTTAAGGACACAATGGACAGGACTTACCCACTGACTATCAGCAACGGGATAAATTATACCTGCCTCAAGGAGCTTTAGTATTTCTTTTCTTACCACTTCTTTCATTTTAGGATTCATCCGTCGTTGATGATCACGAACTGGTTTAGCATCTTCTTCCAAATTAATTTTATTTAACTAGAGTGGGACTAATGCCCTTAAGATCATCAAGAGTATACCCAATAGTAGCACAGTGCTTCTTCAGAGTTTTCAATAATCTCTCTTCCTCATGCTCTGAAAGGTTAGCACTAATAATAACAGGATATATCTTTTTCTCATCAAGATAAGCATATTTAAGAGTATCAAGTAACGGTTTAAGCTCAAACACGAGATCACCCTTGGGTGGAGGAGGACCCCCTAGGATTTCAACAGGCAAATTGTGTTTTAGGATAGGTTCCTGTTTAAAGAATACTTCATCTATTTCCCTTCTTTCATTCATAAACATGTCATTTTCATGGTCTAGCAAATATTGTTCTAAAGGATCACTAGGAGGTACGGCAATAGAAGCAATACCAATAATTTCATCCTTACTAGGTAATTCGTCTTCACGGTGTTGTCTACTAAATTTAGAGAAATTAAATTCATGAGTCATATCATCTAAACCGATAGTAACAACATCCCTTTTGCAATCTATGGTAGCATTAACAGTATTTAAGAAGGGTCTACCAAATATAATGGGACAAAAGCGATCTTGTGGGGAACCAAGAACAACAAAATCAGTAGGATATTTAGTTTTCCCACACAAGACTTCAACATCTCTAACAATTCCCATTGGTGAAATAGTATCTCTATTGGCAAGTTTAATTGTGACATCAATATCTTCTATCTCAGCAGGTGCAATATCATTCATAATTTCTTTGTATAAGGAATAAGGTATTGCGCTAGCACTAGCACCCATATCACATAAGCCATGATAACAATGATCTCCTATTTTAACAGAAATAACAGGCATGCCTACCACAGGTTTGTTTTTATCTTTAGCACAAGGTTTAGCAATTCTAGCAGTCTCATCAAGGAAATGAATAACATGTCCATCAATATTATCAGACAAGAGATCTTTAACAATAGCAATATCAGGTTCAACTTTAATTTGCTCATGAGGTGTATAAGTTTTAATATTGCTTTTACGAACCACAGTTGAAGCTTTAGCATGATCCTTTATCCTAACAGGAAAAGGTGGTTTCTCAACATAAGAAGTAGGAACAATAGGATCATTATAAGTGACAATCTTTTCTTCAACTTTAATAGGTGCAGCTACTTTTACTTCTATGGGAGGATGATATTTAAACCACTTCTCCTTGGGGAGATCAACATAAGTAGCAAAAGATTCACAGAAAGAAGCTACTATCTCATAGTCAAGTCCATATTTAGTGCTAAATTTATGGAAAACGTCGGTATCCATAAAAGATTTAACACAATCAAACCTAGGTGCATACCTGACTCCTTACCTTTGTCGAGGTTAATCTTCAGAGTTGCGTTTAATTCTTTCCAATAAATCCCATTTGAATTCAATAGTCTTCAACATAAAAGAGCCATCACAAGAAGTATCAAGCATGATACGATTGCTATCAGAAAGCCGAGCATAAATTTTTTGAATAATCATTTCTCTTGAGAGCTCATGATTGGGGCATGAATATTACATTGATTTAAGCCTCCCCCAAGCTTGAGCGATGCTTTCTCCTTCGCGAGGCCAAAAATTATATATATATAATTGCGATCACGATGAACAAGATTCATAGGATAAAACTTCTGATGAAATTCCAATTTCAATCGTTTGTAATTCCAAGACCCCATATCATCACATAGCCTATACCATGTTGATGCATCTGCCTTCAAAGATAAAGGGAAGACCTTCTTCTTAACAACATCTCCGGGTACACCTGCAAGCTTAAATAATCCACAAACTTCATCCACATATATCAGATGCTCATTAGGATGCTTTGTTCCATCTCCTAAAAAGGGATTAGCTAGCAGTTTTTCTATCATACCCGAAGGAATTTCAAAGCAGACATTTTCATTTTCAGTAGGTTTAGTAGGTTGATGCTCTACTGGTCGAGGTGAAGATACCCCGAACAAGCCCCTCAGAGGATTACTTTCCATAGTAACAAGTGACAGTAAATTTCAGCACACTATATAAATTTTTCCTTACCAAATTACACCTACCAAAGGCGCTTCACTCCCCGGAAATGACGCCAGAAAAGAGTCTTGATGACCCACAAGTATAGGGGATCTATCGTAGTCCTTTCGATAAGTAAGAGTGTCCAACCCAATGAGGAGCAGAAGGAAATGATAAGCGGTTTCCAGCAAGGTATTCTCTGCAAGTACTGAAATGAGTGGTAACTGATAGTTTTGTGATAGGATAATTTGTAACGAGCAACAAGTAACAAAAGTAAATAAAGTGCAGCAAGGTGGCCAAATCCTTTTTGTAGCAAAGGACAAGCCTGGACAAACTCTTATATAGAGAAAAGCGCTCCCGAGGACACATGGGAATATCATCAAGCTAGTTTTCATCATGCTCATATGATTCGCGTTCGGTACTTTGATAATTTGGTATGTGGGTGGACCGGTGCTTGGGTACTGTCCTTACTTGGACAAGCATCCCACTTATGATTAACCTCTATTGCAAGCATCCGCAACTACAACAAAAGTATTAAGGTAATCCTAACCATAGCATGAAATATATGGATCCAAATCAGCCCCTTGCGAAGCAACGCATAAACTAGGGTTTAAGCTTCTGTCACTCTAGCAACCTATCATCTACTTATTACTTCCCAATGCCTTCCTCTAGGCCCAAATAATGGTGAAGTGTTATGTAGTCGACGTTCACATAACACCACTAGAGGAAAGACAACATACATCTCATCAAAATATCGAACGAATACCAAATTCACATGACTACTAATAGCAAGACTTCTCCCATGTCCTCAGGAACAAGTGTACTACTCACAAAGCATAAACATGTTCATAATCAGAGGGGTATTAATATGCATATAGGATCTGAACATATGATCTCCCACCAATTAAACCAACTAGCATCAACTACAAGGAGTAATAAACACTACTAGCAATCTACTAGCACCAATCCCGGACTTGGATACAAGAATTGGATACAAGAGATGAACTAGGGTTTTGAGAGGAGACGGTGCTAATGAAGATGTTGATGGAGATTGCCCTCTCCCGATGAGAGGAGCGTTGGTGATGACGATGGCGATGATTTCCCCCTTCGGGAGGGAAGTTTCCTGTAATGCCCACGATGCGGCTATATCTCGCACGTGTCGAAGCACGACTTAGAGGCATAACCGCATTGTAAGCAATGTCGCAAGTGAGGTAATCTTCACACAACCCATGTACTGAATAAGGAAAGAGGTACATAGTTGGCTTACAATCGCCGCTTCACATAATACATGAATAAAGCATTACATCATCCAGATACAATCAAGGTCCGACTACAGAACCAAAATAAAAGAAGACTACCCCAAATGCTATAGATCCCCGACCGTCCCAACTGGGCTCCACTATTGATCAACTGGAAACGGAACAACATAACAAACACGATCTTCATCGAGCTCCTCCTTGAGCTCGGTTGCGTCACCTGCACGGTTTCATCGGCACCTGCGAGCTAGTTTTGGAAGTATCTGTGAGTCACGGGGACTCAGCAATCTCACACCCTTGCAATCAAGACTATTTAAGCTTAAAGGGGGGTAAAAGGTATGAGGTGGAGCTGCAGCAAGCACTAGCATATTTGGTGGCTAACATACGCAAATGAGAGCGAGAAGAGAAGGCAAAAGCACGATCGATAAACTATGATCACGAAGTGATCCTAGAACAACCTATGTTCAAGCATAACTCCAACACCGTGTTCACTTCCCGGACCCCGCCGAGAAGAGACCATCACGGCTACACACGCGGTTGCTGCATTTTAGTTAAGGTAAGTTTCAGGTTTTCTACAATCGGACATTAACAAATTCCCATCTGCCCATAACCGCGGGCACGGCTTTCGAAAGTTCAAAACCCTGCAGGGGTGTCCCAACTTAGCCCATCACAAGCTCTCACGGTCAACGAAGCATATTCCTTCTCCCAGGAAGACCCGATCAGACTCGGAATCCCGGTTACAAGACATTTCGACAATGGTAAAACAAGACCAGCAAAGCCACCCAGATGTGCCGACAAATCCCGATAGGAGCTCCACATATCTCGTTCTCAGGGCACACCGGATGAGCCAGACGTCGGGTAGGCCAGCCCAGAGTTGCCCCTGGTAGCCCCAGACATCGCTCAGTTGGACCAACACTTAGAGAAGCACTAGCCCGGGGGGGTTAAAATAAAAATGACCCTTGAGTCTGCAGAACCCAAGGGAAAGAAAAGGCTAGGTGGCAAATGATAAAACCAATGTTGGGCCTTGCTAGAGGAGTTTTATTCAAGGAAAACTGTCAAGGGGTTCCCATTATAACTCAACCGTGTAAGGAACAAAAAATCAAGGAACATAACACCGGTATGACGGAAACTAGGGCGGCAAGAGTGGAACAAAACACCAGGCATAAGGCCGAGCCTTCCACCCTTTACCAAGTATATAGATGCATTAATTAAATAAGAGATATTGTGATATCCCAAAAAAAATAACCATGTTCCAAACATGGAACAAGCTCCAATCTTCACCTGCAACTAGCAACGCTATAAGAGGGGCTGAGCAAAGCGGTAACATAGCCAAACAACGGTTTGCTAGGACAAGGTGGGTTAGAGGTTTGACATGGCAATATGGGAGGCATGATAAGCAAGTGGTAGGTATCGTAGCATAGGCAAAGCAATAGAGCGAGAAACTAGCAAGCAAAGATAGAAGTGATTTCGAGGGTATGGTCATCTTGCCTAAAATCCCGCAAGGAAGAAGATCGAGTCCATGAAGAAGATAAACTGATGTAGTAGAACGAATCCTCACAACACGACGTTATCGGAACCAACCCGAAGAAGCAACACCAGAAAGAAGCAAACAATCATGGTAAACAACCATCACATAATCATGGCATGATGCACAATCAAGTATGATGCATGTCCGGTTTAATGAAGCATGGCATGGCAAAGTGCACAAGCAACCCTACAAATTAAGTGGAGCTCAATATGCAACTCTGTTGCATATTGACGAAACACCACATGACTTATTTAGTTCGATCTTGTTTATGTACCCAACAAAATTAAATGTTGTTAGCATGGCAAGAGGTGAAGCATAATGAAACTACCTATCTAGGAAAGTTTAAATGAGGCCGGGACAACAAAACAACAAGTCCGGAAACTCCTCATGTGCATATTTTAGGTTTGGTACTGATCTTCCCTAAACACAATTTTCGAGTTGTTAAACATGCAAAGTGACGCCACCATGTTAAACTAGGCATTTTTCTACCCCATTTACATATAAAGTTTATTTAAAACCGAGCTACGGTTATTTAGTTATGAATTAAATCATTTTAACATGACATAGGAGCAAATTTAACCAAACAACATTTTAAACATTTCAAACATGCATGAAAGTTGCTGTCACATCCCTAGCTTCTGGTGCTGCCTGGTGTTTGCATCATGTTTAAATTTTTGAAACTTGAACTGAGGGAAATTGGAAGCCTCAAAACCCTAAATAAAAGAAGGGCAAAAACCCTAAAAATCTCATTCATTGTTCCAAAATGCTCTTCTTAAATGTTTGATAATTTTTGGCAAGGGTTCTGGTCCCAACCAAAATATTGAACATTTTTAAGGATTTATTTTTGGGACTTTGAATTTAAATCATTAGCTATTTGAATTTGAATTATATTCATATAATTAGAATATAATTTCAAATACCCCTGAAATATTTTATGAGCTTTTGGAAAAAGTCCATCTAGCAAAATAAAAATATTCAGAGGAGTTTTTGGCATTGTTTGAATTTGTTTAAATTCAAAACAATGGCAAAAGATATTAAATAAAACAAAACAGAAGAAAAAAATAAAAAGAGCAAAAGCCTACCTAGCGCTCACCTGGTAGCCAAACCGGCCCAGCACTGCAGCTGGCCGGCCCAGCCCGCCACCGCTACCCCCCTGTCGCCTTCCTCCTTTGCCAGGAGGACGGGCACGCGCCCGGCGCGCGCGGCCACGCGCCCCGGCCACCTCCTGCTTCTCCGGCCACCTCCTGCTTCCCCGGCCCCTCCTAGACGACGCCACGGAGCGCCACGCAGCCCCTGGCTCTCTCTCACTCTCTCCCTCGCCTCATCCTCTCCTTTGCTCTCCCTCCCTCTCGTCACCAAACGCACCTGAGAGCGCCGCTCGCCGTAGCCATGACCACCGGCCACCCCTCGTTCCGTGGCCGTGCCCAGCAGCTCCGCAATCGAGCACCACATCCCCAAGCCGAAGGAAACGAGCCGGAGGGCTTTGCTTCATCGCCATCACCGTCGTCTTCTACCTCGGACCCGCCGGCCATCACCGTCAAATTCGTCGGCTCCGGACCGTCCCCGACCTCGCCGAGCGTTCCGTCGGCACCGCTGTGAGCCCCCGGTCCTCTTCCCCCTAATCGCGCCTTCGTTTGTTTGCCGTAGCCGCCGCCCCCTTGCTAACAGCAGCCGCCGCCGCATGGGATCGTCGCCGGCGAAACCCCGGTGACCATTTGGTCACGGGCGTGCACCCGTTGTGCTTGCCGCGACCCGTAGAGCCCCTCCAGCGCCTCAGCTCCCTCGCTTGCGAGCAGCAGCGCCGAACCCGACCGCACCCGAACTCCGGCCGCCGCTCACGAGCTCGCCGTCGTCGGTACCGGCCACCACAGGCACGGCCACCACCACCGTTCGACGTGCGGGAGCAAGGGCTCTCCAACGAGCCCAAGCACGGCCTCGCCCGTGCCCTGTAGCGTGTTTCCGACGGCCGCCACCGTCCCGGGCCTCGCCGGCGTCGAGACGCCGGCGGGATTGACCCTACTGACCAGGGGTTTGACCTCCCGTGGGTCCATGACAGGTGGACCCCGCCATCAGGTGATTAGCTTAAGCTAATCACCACCTAATCTAACCCCCTGACACTGACATGTGGGCCCTAGTGCCCCTAATCTTTAATTAAACTAAACTAAACCCCCTGTTTAACCCGTGTCACTGACGTGTGGACCCCACACGTCAGGTTTGACCCTAGCCAGCCCCTGTTGACCTGCTGACGTCATGCCAACGTCATGCTGATGCAATAATTCCTTTCTGGAATTAAAATAAATTAGGAAATGATTTATAAATTCCAGAAAATTGTATAAACTTCAATAAATCATAGAAAATTAACCGTAACTCCAAATTAAATAATTTATATATGAAAAATTATCAGAAAAATTCAAGGAATCCATCTGTACCATTTTCATGCATGTTTGAACAATGTTGTCCTATGTTTTGGACAAAACAAATTAAGGGCATTTAAATAATCATATATGGAGTTGGAATTTGAATCATGTATTCAAACCAACTTCATTTAAATCATAGCTAGGTGCATTAGCCCAAAACACATTCATATTGCCATGTCATGATCATGCATCATAATGTGCATTGCATTGATTGTGTTTTTCCTCAGTTGCCGGTGATTGCCCCCTTTCGATAGACGTGATACCGACGATGTGATCGATGACACCGATGAAGAGCTATATTATCTTCAGAAGTGCCAGGCAAGCAAAACCCCCTTGTTCATTCCGATAAAATCCACTCTCTCACTCCTGCTCTCTTTTACTGCATTAGGACAACAACGATATATTTGTTACTTGCTGCGGTAGCTGAACCCCTTTATCCTTTGCATGACCTGTCATTGCCACAGTAAATAGATGAAACCCACTAGCATGAGTAGGAGTTGTTTGAGCCCTGATGTGCCTACTCATTCATGCTTGTTTGTCATGCCTGCTACTTCTTAGAGTTGAGTCAGGTCTGATTCATCGGGGATGAATCAGAGGCGTGTGAACATGTCCTACTGTGTGTGAGCTAAGTGTGTGAACATGATTTGGTAAAGGTAGCGGTGAGAGGCCATGTAGGAGTACATGGTGGGTTGTCTCATTGCAGCCGTCCTCAGGAACTGAGTTCTGTGTTTGTGATCCATGAACAGCTACTACCACACATTGGGATCCTTAATTGACCCTCTCGACTTATTAATCAACATGATCTCTGTCCAGGAGTTGCAACTAGTTTCTGGTGTTTGTAGGTAGTGTTAGTAGTCTACCAAGTGGCACCCGGTACAGGTGGGCTTGGGACAGACTAGGCACAGTAGCACGGTGTACCAAGCGTACATCCACCCGTCGAGGTGGGCTTGGGAACCCTGCACACATCGTTTGGGGCCGTGAGCGACACCCAGGCCGGATCTCCTTGTGGATGGAACCCGAATAGGCGATAAACCTGGACTAGAGACTTGTTCGGTTAGTCAGGTCGTGGCCGACTCCCTCGCCCGGCTTCCGCTTGAAGGTTGCCGAGGTACATGACGTGTACAGGGCGATAAGTGGCGAGAGCGTGTGTGAAGAAGTACACCCCTGCAGGGTTAACATCATCTATTCGAATAGTCGGATTCCTCGGATATGGAAACTTGGACCCCTTGCATAGTTCATAGACAAGTGAAAGTGGATACTCTAAAATACGCAAGATAAGCATGAGTGCTATGGATGGCGTTCTCGTAGGGAGACGGGAGTGGATCCATAGTGGTGTATTGATATGGTGAATATGTGGACTCGTGTGCGCCACCTCAAGAGAGTTACTTGCAGTCGTAGTTCAGGTTAGCCACCGAGTCAAAGCTGGCTTGCTGCAGTTAAACTCCACCACCCCTTTGTTGATAATGATGCATATGTACATAGATCTGATGTAAGTCTTGCTGGGTACATTTGTACTCACGTTGCTTAATTTATGTTTTTGCAGAGAGACTTCAGTCTCACTAGTAGTTCCACGTGGACTTCGACGTTTAGCTTGTTACCTCAGCTACGATCTTGTGCCCTCGGCAGGATCTGGTAGATAGTCAGGCTTCTCAGCCTCTTTCATTTATAGTTGCCTGTACTCAGACATGATAGCTTCCGTTTGTGCTTTGACTTGTATGCTCTCATTGTTGGGTCATGAGACCCATGATTGTAATATCTCGCTCCTCGGAGCCTATTGAATACATACTTGAGTTGTAGAGTCATGTTGTGATGCCATGTTGTATTTGCACATATCGAGCATATTGTGTGTATGTTATTGAAATGCTTGGTATGTGTGGGATCTGACAACCTAGTTGTTTATCCTTGGTAGCCTCTCTTACCGGGAAATGTCTCCTAGTGTTTCCACCGAGCCATGGTAGCATGCTACTGCTCCGGAACACTTAGGCTGGCCGGCATGTGTCCTTCTTCGTTCCTGTGTCTGTCCCTTCGGGGAAATGTCACGCGATGAATACCGGAGTCCTGTTAGCCCGCTACAGCCCGGTTCACCGGAGTCCTGCTAGCCCAGTGCTACAGCCTGGATTCACTCGCTGATGACCGACACGTTCGATGCTGGGTCATGGATGCCTGTCCCTGTAAGTTTGTGCCACTTTGGGTTTACGACTAGCCATGTCAGCCCGGGCTCCTTATCATATAGATGCTAGCGACACTGTCATATACGTGTGCCAAAAGGCGCAAACGGTCCCGGGTAAAGGTAAGGCGACACCCGTGGGAATACCGTGTGTGAGGCCGCAAAGTGATATGAGGTGTTACATGCTAGATCGATGTGGCACTGAGTCGGGGTCCTGACAGCGTTGGTATCAGAGCTTGACTGCCTGTAGGATTACCAAGCCAAACTGGTCGAAGTTGAGTCTAGAAATTCTTTAGTTATATAAGGGAATTGATTGTGGGATGGAACGTAAGGCTCTCTTTACTCCTTATACCTTATGCCCTTCTGATCTGAGTCATCTTATCTTTCCTACGGGGATTAAGAACTAGGCTATCTCTTCTTTCTATCAGGATCACGTGTTACTAATCTGTAGACTTGTAAGATTGTTGGACTCAAGCCTCTGTTCAGTTTCTACTACTTCCGTATGTTAACTGTCGATCTCGAAACCTTGATATTGTGCTTCTGAGTGGCTATGCCACCATTTTTGTAGCATGTTTCAAATCTTTTGAGCATTTACAGCCGTTATGCTGTCCGAGTCATCTCAGGTCTCTAAACAGTCTGATGCACTTGCAAATTCCTTCCTCCCGTTTCAATGTTCCTTTGGGCCAGATTAACCACACTAATCAGTGAGTTGAGGTACTCTGTTACCTTGACATATATGTTGGAGCTGGTATTATGACCCTAGGTGTCTTAGGGGATCATCTAGTAATTTAGCTACGATTTGTGTCCCAGTGTGATGATTCTGGCCATCATTCTCGTAAGCATCCCGTGATGCCACTTAGTTAGTAGGCATTCTACTCCTTGGGTTTTCGAACCAAGATTCACCCTACTTGCTTCATGTTGATAGTTTCTGCTCGTTCCTTTAGGTTATTAGCAACCTTTGCGATAGTCCTTGAAGTCCGTGGTATCTTCTTCTTCCAAATACCATGAACTACTTATGGCAGAAGTTCCTCGTTGAACTGAACGATCACCACCAGAGTGCTCTCGATGAGTTCTCCATTATATATTGTGGCTCTGCCAGTTCTACCTTTTTCTGCATGGGTTAACCGGAAGAAATGTTGAGCTTCGCTCGACATACTAATCTATGCATCCACAACTCAGAAAGTTATATGTTCCTCGAGTTGTTCCTCCTTAGTTGTATTCTGACCCTCGTCTGTCAATTGATAGTCAAGAGTATGCGTGCATTCGTTTATCGATGCCTATTACTCTTGTGGTCCGTCAAGCCATTCTGTCCTGAATGACTAGGAGAAACAAACTCCAGTACCTCATTCATATCTAGGGTTGGGTCAAAGCAGTTGTATTCCGCAGACCAAGTGCCAATCCAGCTTTTGGTTTTATTCTACCTTGGAGTATTACCCCCTTTATGTCAGAATTGTCATGAGAACTACACCAACTCTCATGAATTTTGACGTAGTGATACTTCTCACCATAATTAGTCATTCCTCGGTCTTCGTGTTGATGCAACCGGAATACCGACAAATGAATTGTGATGTGTGAAATCAATACTCCTAGCAACTCCGTTGCTTGGTAGTTAAATGGACAATAACGTCATCCTTAGCGAGTTGACTATTGAATCATCACCCTAAGGTTGATCGTGCTACCTAGTCCATTTTCCTGGTGCACTCCTTGATTGATGAGATAGGATTTTGTTAAGTCCTCGCTCATTTGATCATATCGTCTTGCCCTGAAAAGCAAGATTGTTCTCGAGCTTAGTAACATATCGGTGGTTCGTGATTTTCCGTATATCTTCTCGGAAGTATTACCAGGTTGTCACCTGACCGCTATGTTGAGTTCGTGATCAAGATGGTCTCCTGTAAACCACCTCTTCTCCAAGAATCTGTGTGGGATACCCCTGAGCTAGTTGGTCAAGCTAAACAACAACTTGGAGAGTTGGAAGATAAAAGCTTGCCTGACTTAGTTCATGTTAAGGGATATCTTTTTGTGTGTGTGTGTGTGTGTGTGTTGAAGAAAGATGGTATCTTCATCAATTGGTCCTTGTGAACAATTGTTGGATCTATTATCTTACCCAAACCTTTGATTTAAGTATGGGCTATCGTCAAATCAAATCAGAACCAACGATGTTCGTAATGTTGTCTTACTTGTGGATTTTCCTCGAGCATACACCATTATATCCTTTGGTCTGACCAATGCTATCACCGTGTTCACTTAACTATGGAATTCCTTTTAAAAGGGAACCTGGATGAATTGTTGTTGAGCCCATCGACAACATCCTTATCTTCTCCATGATTCTGTTGGACATTAAGCTAGTGTTGGAAACTTTGTAAACAATGCCTTCGAGTTCCGTCTCTGAGGTATATGTTTGGATGAAAGAAGTGACTCCCTTTGATTCACGTGCATTTGATGTAAGTTGCCGTCGTGAATTCGAGAAAGTTTGTTTTACTCCTCTGGAATCATCCCAAGTCAGTCATGCACGTGCAAAGTATTCTGTGGTCTGTTAGACTGATCATCTTCGTTCCATATGAATTCTGTAGCACACCAAGCCACTGACTGATTTGTTCTAGGAGAAGGAGTTCTTTTTAAGAGCTAACCCGGGCTTAATCAAGAACTTTGATATCCTCGATGATGGTTCCCAACCAGAACTTGGTAGTGTTTTATTATAAGACTACCATGTGGTCATGCTTGTCTGGGACAACATGTTCACATGTTTGTAGCAGAACCAGCTCATGTTTTGGAGCTTGCTATCGTAGTTCATTTCCCGAGAATCTCGCAACGTCATCTCGTCGATTTGTGTTGCAAACTTTCATTTTTCTTCCTAGACTCGATGAGTCTGGAATATCCTGACACCAACCAGATCTGAATCTCAGGCAGATATGATGGTTGGAACATTTTCCAAGAACTATAATATTGGCCCCTCGATAACCGGTAAAGTGGATGTCGTGGCCAACACACCCAGCCGGAAGACCTATTATTGTAGTATCTTGTTTGAGGAAGTTGGCCACCTCCCCATAAGGATTTCGTAGGATTTACCTCCGTAACTGTTCCTTATGGATTCTATTGCTCCCGAAGTCCGACCTTTACTTGATGTTCTAGTTATCAAACCATATCTATGAATGGGATACACTAGCACGTCAAGGAGAACATTAGAAGCGGAGTGCTAAATGTCTCTCGGTCGATCATCCAGATTTTATTTCCTTGGCCCCGCCAAGGGTGAAATCTGAGAAAGTGTTATCTTCCTTTGCATCTGCATCTTCCACCGGTATTCATCATGGTAGTAAGTTGTGTTGCCAGGATCCTTGACACGGATATTGGTAAAATCTTGATGATTATGGAAATGCTCAAGTTCTTGAGAGCACGCGCAAGTGCTAGGTTTGATCGTCGACATTAACTATATAGTGCTCTCTGTTTCCTCGGCACTATGACCTTTTCAAACAGTGAATTCACTCTCTATTGTTGGGTTCTTCCCCAGTTACCAGAATCATTCCCAGCATTTGCATTCGTTCCTAGCTTGCACCGCCAATGTGCCATTCTACCATGGGTCTCTTCCATTTCCGGTGATAAGCAAATTCATCCATTACGTTGTCTTCAACAAGGTAATCCACATCATCCAAGTTCGAGTATGCCATTCTACCGACCCCCGCCAATCGATTGCTGTGATTTGCCTTAGGCTGATATAGAGAGTCTCAATGATCTCTATATCAAAGGTAATTCTTTTTGCCACTTAAGGTAATAATCTACGAATCACCCTCCTCCAGGATGTCCCGCTGTGGCATCATGGAAACTCAACTCCTCGCTACGTTGACAATCGTTTACCACCTTTTTAAAGTGTGGAATTATTGTCCACCTAGTGAACCTTCGTCATCCGTTTCTTTCCACCCCTCTTGATGTGTATCTCGTGTCTCAACCCGAGAGATAGTTCTATGTCTCATTCCGTGAGTTGTTCGACCTTCGAGAAGATCGATCCTTCTAGAGTTTTCCTTTCCTCTTCTGGTCATGATTAGCTAGAGTTCCCAGAGCAAGACATCAAGACAATGATGGTTATCGAATCAACGTTCATTCGAAGTGCAACCTGGATCGTGAAGATTATACTAGTTTGCGTTTCCCCTTCATCTTACCCTACGCTTGAATCTCGAGATGAGATTCTTGTTTAGTGGGGGTGAGTCGTCACATCCCTAGCTTCTGGTGCTGCCTGGTGTTTGCATCATGTTTAAATTTTTGAAACTTGAACTGAGGGAAATTGGAAGGCTCAAAACCCTAAATAAAAGAAGGGCAAAAACCCTAAAAATCTCATTCATTGTTCCAAAATGCTCTTCTTAAATGTTTGATAATTTTTGGCAAGGGTTCTGGTCCCAACCAAAATATTGAACATTTTTAAGGATTTATTTTTGGGACTTTGAATTTAAATCATTAGCTATTTGAATTTGAATTATATTCATATAATTAGAATATAATTTCAAATACCCCTGAAGTATTTTATGAGCTTTTGGAAAAATGTCCATCTAGCAAAATAAAAATATTCAGAGGAGTTTTTGGCAATGTTTGAATTTGTTTAAATTCAAAACAATGGCAAAAGATATTAAATAAAACAAAACAGAAGAAAAAAATAAAAAGAGCAAAAGCCTACCTGGCGCTCACCTGGTAGCCAAACCGGCCCAGCACTGCAGCTGGCCGGCCCAGCCCGCCACCGCTACCCCCCTGTCGCCTTCCTCCTTTGCCAGGAGGACGGGCACGCGCCCGGCGCGCGCGGCCACGCGCCCCGGCCACCTCCTGCTTCTCCGGCCACCTCCTGCTTCCCCGACCCCTCCTAGACGACGCCACGGAGCGCCACGCAGCCCCTGGCTCTCTCTCACTCTCTCCCTCGCATCATCCTCTCCTCTGCTCTCCCTCCCTCTCGTCACCGAACGCACCTGAGAGCGCCGCTTGCCGTAGCCATGACCACCGGCCACCCCTCGTTCCGTGGCCGTGCCCAGCAGCTCCGCAATCGAGCACCACATCCCCAAGCCGAAGGAAACGAGCCGGAGGGCTTTGCTTCGTCGCCATCGCCGTCGTCTTCTACCTCAGACCCGCCGGCCATCACCGTCAAATTCGTCGGCTCCGGACCGTCCCCGACCTCGCCGAGCGTTCCGTCGGCACCGCTGTGAGCCCCCGGTCCTCTTCCCCCTAATCCCGCCTTCGTTTGTTTGCCGTAGCCGCCGCCCCCTTGCTAACAGCAGCCGCCGCCGCATGGGATCGTCGCCGGCGAAACCCCGGTGACCATTTGGTCACGGGCGTGCACCCGTTGTGCTTGCCGCGACCCGTAGAGCCCCTCCAGCGCCTCAGCTCCCTCGCTTGCGAGCAGCAGCGCCGAACCCGACCGCACCCGAACTCCGGCCGCCGCTCACGAGCTCGCCGTCGTCGGTACCGGCCACCACAGGCACGGCCACCACCACCGTTCGACGCGCGGGAGCAAGGGCTCTCCAACGAGCCCAAGCACGGCCTCGCCCGTGCCCTGTAGCGTGTTTCCGACGGCCGCCACCGTCCCAGGCCTCGCCGGCGTCGAGACGCCGGCGGGATTGACCCTACTGACCAGGGGTTTGACCTTCCCTGGGTCCATGACAGGTGGACCCCGCCATCAGGTGATTAGCTTAAGCTAATCACCACCTAATCTAACCCCCTGACACTAACATGTGGGCCCTAGTGCCCCTAATCTTTAATTAAACTAAACTAAACCCCCTGTTTAACCCGTGTCACTGACGTGTGGACCCCACACGTCAGGTTTGACCCTAGCCAGCCCCTATTGACCTGCTGACGTCATGCCAACGTCATGCTGACGCAATAATTCCTTTCTGGAATTAAAATAAATTAGGTAATGATTTATAAATTCCAGAAAATTGTATAAACTTCAATAAATCATAGAAAATTAACCGTAACTCCAAATTAAATAATTTATATATGAAAAATTATTAGAAAAATTCAAGGAATCCATCTGTACCATTTTCATGCATGTTTGAACAATGTTGTCCTATGTTTTGGACAAAACAAATTAAGGGCATTTAAATAATCATATATGGAGTTGGAATTTGAATCATGTATTCAAACCAACTTCATTTAAATCATAGCTAGGTGCATTAGCCCAAAACACATTCATATTGCCATGTCATGATCATGCATCATAATGTGCATTGCATTGATTGTGTTTTTCCTCAGTTGCCGGTGATTGCCCCCTTTCGATAGACGTGATACCGACGATGTGATCGATGACACCGATGAAGAGCTATATTATCTTCAGAAGTGCCAGGCAAGCAAAACCCCCTTGTTCATTCCGATAAAATCCCACTCTCTCATTCCTGCTCTCTTTTACTGCATTAGGACAACAACGATATATTTGTTACTTGCTGCGGTAGCTGAACCCCTTTATCCTTTGCATGACCTGTCATTGCCACAGTAAATAGATGAAACCCACTAGCATGAGTAGGAGTTGTTTGAGCCCTGATGTGCCTACTCATTCATGCTTGTTTGTCATGCCTGCTACTTCTTAGAGTTGAGTCAGGTCTGATTCATCGGGGATGAATCAGAGGCGTGTGAACATGTCCTACTGTGTGTGAGCTAAGTGTGTGAACACGATTTGGTAAAGGTAGCGGTGAGAGGCCATGTAGGAGTACATGGTGGGTTGTCTCATTGCAGCCGTCCTCAGGAACTGAGTTCTGTGTTTGTGATCCATGAACAGCTACTACCACACATTGGGATCCTTAATTGACCCTCTCGACTTATTAATCAACATGATCTCTGTCCAGGAGTTGCAACTAGTTTCTGGTGTTTGTAGGTAGTGTTAGTAGTCTACCAAGTGGCACCCGGTACAGGTGGGCTTGGGACAGACTAGGCACAGTGGCACGGTGTACCAAGCGTACATCCACCCGTCGAGGTGGGCTTGGGAACCCTGCACACATCGTTTGGGGCCGTGAGCGACACCCCGGCCGGATCTCCTTGCGGATGGAACCCGAATAGGCGATAAACCTGGACTAGAGACTTGTTCGGTTAGTCAGGTCGTGGCCGACTCCCTCGCCCGGCTTCCGCTTGAAGGTTGCCGAGGTACATGACGTGTACAGGGCGATAAGTGGCGAGAGCGTGTGTGAAGAAGTACACCCCTGCAGGGTTAACATCATCTATTCGAATAGCCGGATTCCTCGGATATGGAAACTTGGACCCCTTGCATAGTTCATAGACAAGTGAAAGTGGATACTCTAAAATACGCAAGATAAGCATGAGTGCTATGGATGGCGTTCTCGTAGGGAGACGGGAGTGGATCCATAGTGGTGTATTGATATGGTGAATATGTGGACTCGTGTGTGCCACCTCAAGAGAGTTACTTGCAGTCGTAGTTCAGGTTAGCCACCGAGTCAAAGCTGGCTTGCTGCAGTTAAACTCCACCACCCCTTTGTTGATAATGATGCATATGTACATAGATCTGATGTAAGTCTTGCTGGGTACATTTGTACTCACGTTGCTTAATTTATGTTTTTGCAGAGAGACTTCAGTCTCACTAGTAGTTCCACGTGGACTTCGACGTTTAGCTTGTTACCTCAGCTACGATCTTGTGCCCTCGGCAGGATCTGGTAGATAGTCAGGCTTCTCAGCCTCTTTCATTTATAGTTGCCTGTACTCAGACATGATAGCTTCCGTTTGTGCTTTGACTTGTATGCTCTCATTGTTGGGTCATGAGACCCATGATTGTAATATCTCGCTCCTCGGAGCCTATTGAATACATACTTGAGTTGTAGAGTCATGTTGTGATGCCATGTTGTATTTGCACATATCGAGCATATTGTGTGTATGTTATTGAAATGCTTGGTATGTGTGGGATCTGACAACCTAGTTGTTTATCCTTGGTAGCCTCTCTTACCGGGAAATGTCTCCTAGTGTTTCCATCGAGCCATGGTAGCATGCTACTGCTCCGGAACACTTAGGCTGGCCGGCATGTGTCCTTCTTCGTTCCTGTGTCTGTCCCTTCGGGGAAATGTCACGCGATGAATACCGGAGTCCTGTTAGCCCGCTATAGCCCGGTTCACCGGAGTCCTGCTAGCCCAGTGCTACAGCCTGGATTCACTCGCTGATGACCGACACGTTCGATGCTGGGTCATGGATGCCTGTCCCTGTAAGTTTGTGCCACTTTGGGTTTACGACTAGCCATGTCAGCCCGGGCTCCTTATCATATAGATGCTAGCGACACTGTCATATACGTGTGCCAAAAGGCGCAAACGGTCCCGGGTAAAGGTAAGGCGACACCCGTGGGAATACCGTGCGTGAGGCCGCAAAGTGATATGAGGTGTTACATGCTAGATCGATGTGGCACTGAGTCGGGGTCCTGACAGTTGCATATAATGAAACTAGATGAAAAACTAAGCATTTTTCATATATAAAACATTTTGATACGATGCACGGTTAAAGAGTTATTATATGCATGAAGTTTAAGGGCCATACTGCAAAACTGCCAACTCTGGAATAAAGGATAATTTTGTTCAGGGAAAAAATATGTCCTGGGCCGAAACTGCGGCATCGCTGGGCTGAACAAGAGGAGCTGTGGGGGGCTCACCCATGGGCCAAGCCCAGCTGGAGAGGAGGAGGAAGCTGGGGCGCGCGGCCGGGCCTGGTGGATCTGGCTGCTGGCGCCTTGGATCGAACGAGGTGGAGGGGGCGCAGTCAACGCGCTGGTTCTCGAGAGAACGCCGTAGCAGAGGCACTGGCGGTTGGGAGCAGAGCTCCAGCGAGCGGGGCGAAGGGGCGGCAAGGCGAGGGACTTGGGTGGCGGGGAGGACCGAGAACGGAGGAGATGGCCAAGGCTCGATCGATCTGGCCGGCGATTGGACTTGGCGGTGATTGGAGCTCAGCGACGCCCTGCTAGCTCCTGTCCAACAGAGAAGACAGGGAGAGCAGGGGAGGTTAGAGGGACAGGAAGGAGGGGAAGGATAGCGGAGAGGGCGCGACGGGGACCTTCCTGCTGGCTTGCTCCGACATGGTGGCGAGGACGTGGTGGCTGGGACGAGTTTGGAGGCGTACAACGATGGAACTTGGGGAGGCGGCGAAGGCAGGGCTTGTCGGTGGCGGACTTGACGGAGCTCAGCGAGGGGATTAGCCATGGGTACGGGACCTCAGACGCTCGCGGCTGCAGGAGCTCTTGCTCTTGTGGTCGTGGACGAAGGCGGCTGCGAGGCTGAAGGACGACGAGGATGCAAGAGGCGCAGGGTGGCGGGAAGGTGAATCGGGCACCAATGGTGTGGGCTGTCGGAGTGGAGGCAAGGCGGCGACTGCCTCGATCCCATCCAGATCGAGAACCTGGGGCGTCAGCTGAAATTGAGGAGAAGGAGCTTGAGGGAAGGCTCGAGTGCATGTGGTTTGTAAGAAGATAAATCGAGGTGGATCCCCATGGAGGATGAGGTTGGTCGGGGATGGATTGGATCAGCTTGGTGGTTGGTTGGGCGCGAAAAAACAAGGAGAGTGGCGGCGCGGGTGGACTGATGGGACAAACGGGCTAAAATCTAGGGAGTAGTCTAGGGTTGCCACTATATATAGCAAGCCGGATAGGTTTAGGGGGGTATAAGGTCCCTCCGATTGTAATCGGACGGACGGGAAAAATAGCTTAGGTAGCCCAAATAAGAAAACGGTGATATTTTGTAGATGTTTGGGGATGATCCGGACCCAACGGTGACGACTGCCCGGGTTGGGTCCGGGACAGCTTTTCGGATGCGCACGCGAGGAGGGCCGCGGGCTGACAAGAGAGGTTAGGTAGGGCCCGACGGTGAGTGGTGGTGGGCTGAGAAGAGAGAGGGGGAAAGCAACCCGGCAACTGTTTCCGGAGACCAGAAACGTCCGACGTTTGATAGGCCATACTGCCGCTATAGTTTAATGGTTGGGCTATCAAACGAACTCCGAATGCGATGAAACTTGATAGGCGGTCTATCTACACTATAATAAGACCACACGCCAACTTTCAACCCAATCCGAGAACATTTTCTGGCCACTTATAAAATAATATTTCGGACGTGCCGCGGGCACGTGCAAGGGTGTCTGGACTCAGAACGGACAACGGAAGGGAACGGGGAAACCGAGACAGATGCAAGTTTTGAAAACATGATGATGCAATGCACATGATGACATGATAAGATGCAACACGGAAGCAAATGACATGGCAACACCGGCGAATAACTGGAAGACACCTGGCGCAACGGTCTCGGGGTGTCACAACACTCCACCACTACAAGAGGATCTCGTCCCGAGATCTAGAATGGCACCGGAGGGAAAAACAGAGGAGAAAGAGAAGAGGTAGAACAAAGTTGCTTCTTTGACAAACGAGTGAAACCATGAACCTTGAGAGGCTGAACCATTTGAGAAAAGAAAACAACGGAGATGAACAAAGTTGAAAACACTCCGTTAGAACAAAGGAACAAGGAACAATAAAGGTCAAATTCGACAACACTCCGGTAGAACGAGAAGCACAAGGAACGATAAGGATCAATTACGCCAACACTCCGGTTGGAAATGGAAGGTAAAGAATATGAGCTTGGCAAAATGAAAGCACTTGGATGAGAGTCCGGTTAGAAGAGGAATAATAGCCACAACACTCCGGTTAAAACAAGATAGAGAAGGAAATAGAATGATATAATTTGGACAGCACTCTGACTGAAAATGGAAGGAATTAACAAGAACTTGACAAGATGAGAGGATACTTGATGAAATCAACAACACACTACCTCCGAAACTAATGAAAGAATGGCATAATGGGTAAGAAAGATTTCAGACGGCACTCCGGTTAAGAAGGGAGGCAAAACTTGACAGAATGGGAAGAACTCGAAAAGCGGGCACGACACTCCGGTTAAATGGATAAGCACGAAAGAACATGGTCCTGAAAATACAAGATGAAGAGTGAGGAGAGCAACACCACAATGCCTCCGGAAGAGAAAATAGAAGATGGATCATTGAAATAATGGAATGGAGAAGAAAATGCCAACTTCAGCCACAAAAGAGCTTGAAAAGGCATCCTTACGAGAAGGGTCGAACGGAATTGTTTCAAAACCAACAACGAAAAGGATAAACTTGATATGGACTTATAGAAGACATCTCAAAATTATGAGGTGACAACCTGCCACTCACGAAAATAGAATGGATTGTTATGAACAAGGAGACGAGAAACTATTTCACCGGAAGGATAAATGAAGAACTTGGATCATTTATAAGCACCATAAATAGCAAAAATCCTTAGGGAAGGCTTTAGGTGTAAAATGACACGAGATAACTCCAACAAAGAGGTTGATGAATTTAAAATATCTCATTCTTGATAACTTGTGAGTCATGAAACACAAAGGAAAATTATCAAGAATGACATAATACCACCTCTAATGATACGGTAGAAGGAATTGCACTTCGGATTGCAAGATGAAGAATGCTTGAGCTCCTTTGAAAAGAATCTTGATGAGCACTTCAAAAAGGATTAAATCCTTGATGAACCATCATGTAGAGCCTCCATGAAGAACTCCGGTAATAAAAGAATGATCAAACGAAAGGAAAGAGAAGTTGAAAACACAAGGTGAATCCTTGTAATGTTTTAGATGGATCTCCATGGTGATGTAATTGCGAGAGCTTGGGACTCCGGGAATTGATCACTTGGATGAAACAAGAATAAGAATTATGTTATGTGTATCCTTCACCAATTTAAATTGATGACAAGCAACCAATTTGGCATACTACTTATTCCCATTGGGAAGGATTAAGAGAGATATAGCATAACTTGAGAAGGTCTTCGACGAACCACAGATAGGATTGGAAAGAATGAATGAATTGATATGATAACGAAGGAAGAGAAACCTTGAATGAATCACCGTAAGGATTGAAAATGAACGAAGTAAAGGGATGAATCACCGGTAAGAATTATGAAATGAACGAAGATACTTGCTAGGATTCAGATACATGAGAATGAAGGGAGCCCGAGCTGATTTGCGGATACTTGAACGAAGCACCGGTCAGATTTGGAGAGTGAGGGCTGAAAGCTGAGAATGAATAAATCTGAAATGATTGTCTTTGGGGAATCAAACTGAAAAGAATCTTGAATTTCTCCAGATGGGAGAAAAAGTTCTCACAATCAAAACAACTATGAGAGGATGACAACAAGCTAGAACCATGAATCTCTGAGAGAGCGGATAAGATATGGAAGAAAACTCTTGTTCGGTCTTCAAAATCCGAGAATGACGACGGGAAACACCACCAATAATTGTTTAGACACTCCGGAAGAATCAAAAGCGAAGATGTTGAGCCAACGATGAAAAGAATTTGAAAGATCTTGGAGAAAAACATATGACTGATGATGAATCATTCTTACGTCAAACTTCGAAAAGAATTTGAGAATAGCTCCGGGAAAATTAGAAGAGTCAGGTAAGATCCTGGCAAAAGACCTGTGGGTTAGGGCCCACTCAAAAGAAACACCGTTGAAAAGATTTAAAAGAGATATTGTGACGGTTGAATTAAATGGCTTGAATGGGATAACAACCTCGAAATAGGTTGAACGGATCTTGAATGACTAGACGAGCCTTTTCAGATATCTTGAGCACTCCGGAACAATTGAATAGCGAGAAATGGATGATTAAGAGGTGCACCGGCAAGATAAGACATTTGAAACAAGGAAAAGGCATGTGATCAACACAGAAGGTTTGAATTGAATCCACCGGAGAATGAAGAATAACGAACTTGAGGCTCCGTCAGAATCTTCATGAGCATCACCGGGTAAGAACATTGATGGAAAAGAATGGAGAGACTTCATATTCATAAGATAGATACTTGATAAATAAATGTGAGTCCTCAAAAAAAAGGGTGGGTGGGAAGGAAAAACAAAGGCAGCTTGGGACGAATGAAACAAATAACATTGAGAAGACTTGGAGTTGATCTTACAGATGTTGAAATGATCGGATCCACTTGAAGAGAAACACGCAGTTTAAAAAGAATTTACATGACAATCTCGATTATCATGAAGGATTAGTATTGACATTGGAGTATGAGAACACCGTTTAGGAAATGTATGGAATCAACATTTGACTTCGAAGCAACTCGAATACCACAACTGAAGACAAAAACAAAGGATTGGCTTGCAAAATAAGCCGGAACGAACATATGATAGAGATTTCGCCCGAAGTTTTCGTGGTGGGGCCTACACGGGCTCGATCGTATAGCACCATCATGTACAAGGCAGTGCACATGACATACGAAGCGTCCCCGAGTCAGCATAGCCAAGGACTCGTTAAGACACAACGAGACCACTGTAAAACCAACCGTGGATAGGCGGACCACTAGACATCGAACCCCAATTTCATATCATACATCTGTCGGAAAGATAACCTACGATCTACTTGAATTCCCACTTATAAACTCCCGAAACTTTCTGGTTATGCAATCAGGTGTTGGGGATACTGGGGAAGAATAATATCTCACCCAAAGCTAGCAAATCCTACATCCAGCTGTATCCATCCTTCAACACATAACCAAGAAACCTTCGAAAATCGTTTACCTCAACCTTCGAAAAGCATCCGTTATACGAGTTATGGCAATACTCCCGAACTCCCGCCCCAGTACTGGGTGGCATCGAGGTTATCTCACCAACAACTGCATAAAAGAGATTTTCGATGTCAGCGAAACTCAGGTATTCCAGAACTGCAACGATAAAATTGTGACGACAACACATCGGAGCTCAACTCCCCGGGACACTGCCACAACCCCTAAATGTCAGGAGGCACCAAGAACAATGTTCTCGTCACAAAACCATCGGAACAATTCCAAGATACCCGCGTGATGCTAACTTTTTTTAGTGAAATTTGAGAAGAGAAGAGTCAAAACTCTACGTCAGGATGCCTCACCAGAGCGACGAAGGGACTGAGGAGTAAAAAGAAGTCCTACTCTCCGATATATATAATCCTAAATGACTCAAAACATTTTTCTAGACTCAACAACGCCAGCGATTCGATCAAGCAGGGGGCTCCTAAGTTGGGGAAGGCTCTGATTACCAACCTGTAACGCCCACGATGCGGCTATATCTCCCACGTGTCGAAGCATGACTTAGAGGCATAACCGTATTGTAAGCAATGTCACAAGTGAGGTAATCTTCACACAACCCATGTACTGAATAAGGAAAGAGGTACATAATTGGCATAAAATCACCACTTCACACAATACATGAATAAAGCATTACATCATCCGGATACAATCAAGGTCCAACTATGGAACCAAAATAAAAGAAGACTACACCAAATGCTATAGATCCCCGATCGCCCCAACTGGGCTCCACTACTGATCAACTGAAAACGGAACAACATAATGAACACGATCTTCATCGAGCTCCTCCTTGAGCTCGGCTGCGCCACCTGCACGGTTTCATTGGCACCTGCAAACTAGTTTTGGAAGTATCTGTGAGTCACGGGGACTCAACAATCTCACACCCTCGCGATCAATACTATTTAAGCTTAAAGGGGGGTAAAAGGTATGAGGTGGAGCTGCAGCAAGCACTAGCATATATGGTGTTTAACATATGCAAATGAGAGCGAGAAGAGAAGGCAAAAGCACGATCGATAAACTATGATCAAGAAGTGATCCTAGAACAACCTACGTTCAAGAATAACTCCAACACCGTGTTCACTTCCCGGACCCCACCGAGAAGAGACCATCACGGCTACACACGCGGTTGATGCATTTTAGTTAAGATAAGTTTTAGGTTTTCTACAACCGGACATTAACAAATTCCCATCAGCCCATAACCGCGGGAACGGCTTTCGAAAGTTCAAAACCCTGCAGGGGTGTCCCAACTTAGCCCATCACAAGCTCTCACGGTCAACGAAGGATATTCCTTCTCCCAGGAAGACCTGATCAGACTCGGAATCCCGGTTACAAGACATTTCGACAATGGTAAAACAAGACCAGCAAAGCCACCCAGATGTGCCGACAAATCCCGATAGGAGCTGCACATATCTCATTCTCAGGGCACACCGGATGAGCCAGACGTCGGGTAGGCCAGCCCAGAGTTGCCCCTGGTAGCCCCGGACATCGCTCAGTTGGACCAACACTTAGAGAAGCACTGGCCCCGGGGGGGTTAAAATAAAGATGACCCTTGAGTCTGCAGAACCCAAGGGAAAGAAAAGGCTAGGTGGCAAATGGTAAAACCAATGTTGGGCCTTGCTGGAGGAGTTTTATTCAAGGCGAACTGTCAAGGGGTTCCCATTATAACCCAACCGTGTAAGGAACGCAAATTCAAGGAACATAACACCGGTATGATGGAAACTAGGGCGGCAAGAGTGGAACAAAACACCAGGCATAAGGCCGAGCCTTCCACCCTTTACCAAGTATATAGATGCATTAATTAAATAAGAGATATTGTGATATCCCAACAAAATAACCATGTTCCAAACATGGAACAATCTCCAATCTTCACCTGCAACTAGCAACGCTATAAGAGGGACTGAGCAAAGTGGTAACATAGCCAAACAACAGTTTGCTAGGACAAGGTGGGTTAGAGGTTTGACATGGCAATATGGGAGGCAGGATAAGCAAGTGGTAGGTATCGTAGCATAGGCAAAGCAATAGAGCGAGCAACTAGCAAGCAAAGATAGAAGTGATTTCGAGGGTATGGTCATCTTGCCTGAAATCTCGCAAGGAAGAAGAACGAGTCCATGAAGAAGATAAATGGACGTAGTCGAACGAATCCTCACAACACGACGTTATCGGAACCAACCCGAAGAAGCAACACCGGAAAGAAGCAAACAATCATGGTAAACAACCATCACATAATCATGGCATGATGCATAATCAAGTATGATGCATGTCCGGTTTAATGAAGCATGGCATGGCAAAGTGCACAAGAAACCCTACAAATTAAGTGGAGCTCAATATGCAACTCCGTTGCATATTGACGAAACACCACGTGACTTATTTAGTTCGATCTTGTTTATGTACCCAACAAAATTAAGTGTTGTTAGCATGGCAAGAGGTGAAGCATAATGAAACTACCTATCTAGGCAAGTTTAAATGAGGCCGGAACAACAAAACAACAAGTCCGGAAACTCCTCATGTGCATATTTTATGTTTGGTACTGATCTGCCCTAAACACAATTTTAGAGTTGTTAAACATGCAAAGTGATGCCACCATGTTAAACTAGGCATTTTTCTACCCCATTTACATATAAATTTTATTTAAAACCGAGCTACGGTTATTTAGTTAATAATTAAATCATTTTAACATGACATAGGAGCAAATTTAACCAACAGCATTTTAAACATTTCAAACATGCATGAAAGTTTCATATAATGAAACTAGATGAAAAATTGAGCATTTTTCATATATAAAACATTTTGATATGATGCACGGTTAAAGAGTTATTATATGCATGAAGTTTAAGGGCCATACTGCAAAACTGCCAACTCTGGAATAAAAGATAAATTTGTTCAGGGGAAAAATATGTCCTGAGCCGAAACTACGGCATCGCTGGGCTGAACAGGAGGAGCTATGGGGGGGCTCACCCATGGGCCAAGCCCAGCTGGAGAGGAGGAGGAAGCTGGGCCACGCGGCTGGGCCTGGTGGATCTGGTTGCTGGCGGCCTGGATCGAACGAGGTGGAGGGGGCACGGTTAACGCGCTCGTTCTCGAGCGGACGCCGTAGCAGAGGCGCTGGCGGCTGGGAGCAGAGCTCCGGTGAGTAGGGCGAAGGGGCGGCAAGGCGAGGGACTTGGGTGGCGGGGACGACCGAGAACGGGGGAGATGGCCAAGGCTCGATCGATCTGGCCGGCGATTGGACTTGGTGGTGATTGGAGCTCAGCGACGCCCTGGTTGCTCCTGTCCAACAGAGAAGACAGGGAGAGCAAGGGAGGTTAGAGGGACAGGAAGGAGGGGAAGGATGGCGGAGAGGGCGCGACGGGGACCTTCCTGCTGGCTTGCTCCGGCATGGTGGCGGAGACGAGTTTGGAGGCGCACAACGACGGAACTTGGGGAGGCGGCGGAGGCAGGGCTTGTCGGCAGCGGACTTGACGGAGCTCAGCGAGGGGATCAGCCATGGCGTACGGGGCCTCGGATGCTCGCGGCTGCAGGAGCTCTTGCTCCTGTGGTCGTGGACGAATGCGGCTGCGGGGCTGAAGGACGACGAGGATGCAAGAGGCGCAGGGTGGTGGGAAGGTGGCACGGGCTCCAATGGTGTGAGCTGTCAGAGTGGAGGCAAGGCGGCGACTGCCTCGATCCCATCCGGATCAAGTACCTGGGGCGTCGGCTGAAATTGAGGAGAAGGAGCTTGAGGGTAGGCTCGAGGGCATGTGGTTTGTAAGAAGATAAATCGGGGTGGATCACCATGGAGGATGAGGTTGGTCGGGGATGGATTGGATCGGCTTGGTGGTTGGTTGGGCGCGGAAAAACAAGGAGAGTGGCGGCGCGGGTGGACTGATGGGACAAACGGGCGAAAATCAAGGGATTAGTCTAGGGTTGCCACTATATATAGCAAGCCGGATAGGTTTAGGGGGGGTATAATGTCCCTCCGATCATAATCGGACGGACGGGAAAAATAGCTTAGGTAACCCAAATAAGAAAACGGTGATATTTTGTAGATGTTTGGGGATGATCCGGACCCAACGGTGACGACTGCCCGGGGTGGGTCCGGGACAGCGTTCCAGACGCGCGCGCGAGGAGGGCCGCGGGCTGACGAGAGAGGTTAGGTAGGGCCTGACGGTGAGTGGTGGTGGGCTGAGAAGAGAGAGGGGGAAAGCAACCCGACAACTATTTCTGGAGACCGAAAACGTCCGACGTTTGACCGGCTATACTGCCGCTATAGTTTAACGGCTGGGCTATCAAACGAACTCCGAATGCGATGAAACTTGACAGGCAGTCTATCTACACTATAATAAGACCACACGCCAACTTTCAACCCAACCCGAGAACATTTTCCGGCCACTTATAAAATAATATTTCGGATGTGCCGCGGGCGCGTGCAAGGGTGTCTGGACACAGAACGGACAACGGAAGGAATGGGGAAACCGGGACAGATGCAAGTTTTGAAAACATGATGATGCAATGCACATGATGACATGATAAGATGCAACACGCAAGAAAATGACATGGCAACGCCGGCGAATAACTGGAAGACACCTGGCGCAACGGTCTCGAGGCGTCACATTTCCCCGGCAGAGCAGCTCCGCCAGAGCCCTAGATTGGTTCCGCCAAGGTTCTGCCTCATGGCGGCGGAGTTTCGTCCGAGAAGATGGCTTATTATTTTTATTCCATCAAAAGACTTCATATAGCATAAGATGGCCACCGGAGTGCCACCAAGGGGCCCACGAGGTAGGGGGCGCGCCCAAGGGGGTAGGGCGCGCCCCCCACCCTCGTGGGCAGGGTGTGGCCCCCTGGTGAATCTCTTCCGCCGAGTATTTTTCATATATTTTGGAAACATCTTCCGTGAAGTTTCAGGACTTTTGGAGCTGTGCAGAATAGGTCTCTAATATTTGCTCCTTTTTCAGCCCAGAGTCCCAGCTGCCGGCATTCTCCCTCTTTATGTAAACCTTGTAAAATAAGAGAGAATAGGCATAAGTATTGTGACATAATGTGTAATAACAGCCCATAATGCAATAAATATCGATATAAAAGCATGATGCAAAATGGACGTATCACTTCCTCGATTGTTTCTTGATGCCCACTCCAAGTCTACTGGATCATGTTCGTTGAGAAAATCACATTTCCGAAGGTTTCATTCCGTTTGGACTCCGTTTGATATTCCTTTTCTGTGAAACACTAAAATAGGCAAAAATAGCAATTTGGGGTGGGCCTCCGGTTAATAGGTTAGTCCCAAAAATGATATAATAGTGTAAAATAAAGCCCATTAACATCCAAAATAGATAATATAATAGAACGGAGCAATCAAAAATTATAGATACATTGGAGACGTATCAAGCATCCCCAAGCTTAATTCCTGCTCGTCCTCGAGTAGGTAAATGATAAATGATGTGGAATGCTTTCTAACATATTTATCAATGTAATTTTTCTTTATTGTGGCATGAATGTTCAAATCCAAAAGATTCAAGATGAAATTTTAAGATTGACATAAAAATACTAATACTTTCAAGCATACTAACTAAGCAATTATGTCTTCTCAAAATAACATGGCCAAAGAAAGTTATCCCTACAAAATCATATAATCTGGCTATGCTCCATCTTCACCACACAAAATATTTAAATCATTCACAACCACGATGACAAGCCAAGAAATTGTTTCATACTTTTGATGTTCTCAAACTTTTTCAATCTTCACGCAATATATGAGCGTGAACCATGGATATAGCACTATATGTGGAATAGAATGGTGGTTGTGGAGAAGACAAAAAGGAGAAGATAGTCTCACATCAACTAGGCGTATCAACGGGCTATGGAGATGCCCATTAATAGATATCAATGTGAGTGAGTAGGGATTGCCATGCAACGGATGCACTACAGCTATAAGTATATGAAAGCTCAACAAAAGAAACTAAGTGGGTATGCATCCAACTTGCATGCTCACGAAGACGTAGGGCATTTTGAGGAAGCCCATCATTGGAATATACAAGCCAAGTTCTATAATGAAAAATTCCCACCAGTATATGAAAGTGATATCATAGGAGACTCTCTATCATGAAGATCATTGTGCTACTTCGAAGCACAAGTGTGGAAAAATGATAATAGCATTGTTCCTTCTCTCTTTTTCTCTCATTTTTTGGGGCCTTCTCCTTTTTTATGGCCTTTCTCTTTCTTTCGTCCGCAGTCTCATCCCGACTTGTGGGGGAATCATAGTCTCTAGCATACTTTCCTCACTTGGGACAATGCTCTAATAATGATGATCATCACACTTTATTTACTTACAACTCAAGAATTACAACTCGATACTTACAACAAAATATGACTCTATGTGAGTGCCTCCGGTGGTGTACTGGGATGTGCAATGATGCATGAGTGACATGTATGAAGAATTTTGAACAGTGGCTTTGCCACAAATACGATGTCAACTACATGATCATGCAAGCAATATGACAATGATGAAGCGTGTCATAATAACGGAACGGTGGAAAGTTGCATGGCAATATATCTCGGAATGGCTATGGAAATACCATAATAGGTAGGTATGGTAGCTGTTTTGAGGAAGGTATACGGTGGGTGTATGATACCAGCGAAAAGTGTGGGGTATTAGAGAGGCTAGCAATGGTGGAAGGGTGAGAGTGCGTATAATCCATGGACTCAACATTAGTCATAAAGAACTCACATACTTATTGCAAAAATCTATTAGTTATCGAAACAAAGTATTACGCGCATGCTCCTAGGGGATAGATTGGTAGGAAAAGACCATCGCTCGTCCCCGACCGCCACTCATAAGGAAGACAATCAATAAATAAATCATGCTCCGACTTCATCACATAACGGTTCACCATACGTGCATGCTACGGGAATCACAAACTTCAACACAAGTATTTCTCAAATTTACGACTACCCAACTAGCATGACTCTAATATCACCATCTCCATATCTCAAAACAATTATCAAGTATCAAACTTCTCATAGTATTCAATGCACTTCTATGAAAGTTTTTATATAATTCCTAAAAGCAAATTTCCATGTTGTTCTAAAGGACTCCCAAAATAATATAAGTGAAGCATGAGAGATCAACTATTTCTATAAAATAAAACCACCGCCGTGCTCTAAAAGATATAAGTGAAGCACTAGAGCAAAAACTATATGGCTCAAAAGATATAAGTGAAGCACATAGAGTATTCTAATAAATTTCAAATCATGTGAGTCTCTCGCAAAAGGTGTGTACAGCAAGGATGATTGTGGTAAACTAAAAAGCAAAGACTCAAATCATACAAGACGCTTCAAGCAAAACACATATCATGTGGTGAATAAAAATATAGCTCCAAGTAAAGTTACCGATAGACAAAGACGAAGGAGGGGATGCCTTCCGGGGCATCCCCAAGCTTAGGATTTTTGGTGTCCTTGAATTTTATCTTGGGGTTCCATGGGCATCTCCAACCTTAGGCTCTTGCCACTCCTTGTTCCATAATCCATCAAATCTTTACCCAAAACTTGAAAACTTCACAACACAAAACTCAAAAAGAAAATCTCGTGAGCTCCGTTAGCGAAAGAAAACAAAACACCACTTGAAGTTACTGTGATGAACTCATTCTTGATTTATATTCGTGTTAAACCTAATGTATTACAACTTTTCTATGGTTTATAAACTATTTTACTAGCCATAGATTCATCAAAATAAGCAAACAACACACAAAAAACAGAATCTGTCAAAAACAGAACAGTCTGTAGTAATATGTAGCTAACGCAAACTTCTGGAATCCCAAAAGTTATAAAATAAATTTCTGGACGTGGGAAATTTATCTATTAATCATCTGCAAAAATAATTAACTAAATATCACTTTCCAAATAAAAATGGCAGCAATTCTCGTGAGCGCTAAAGTTTCTGTTTTTTACAGCAATATCAAAAAGACTTTCCCCAAGTCTTCCCAACGGTTCTACTTGGCACAAACACTAATTAAACACAAAAAACACAACCAAAAAATAGGCTAGATAAATTATTTATTACTAAACAGGAGCAAAAAGCAAGGAATAAAAATAAAATTGGGTTGCCTCCCACAAGCGCTATCGTTTAACGCCCCTAGCTAGACATAAAAGCAAGGATAGATCTAGGTATTGCCATCTTTGGTTTTAGGGAAGAAAAGAGCAAACCTATTATCTATGGCTTAATATTTCTATTTTGATAAAGCACATGGCCATTAATGGTAGAAGAAAGATTAAGTATTTTACGGAAATTTGCATCTAAGCTAGCTTTCATCTCTTTGATAGATTCATTTTGGTAGGAGAGTAAAAGAGATGTGGATTCAACCTTCTCATTCATGGGGTGCCCAAATATGGTTTTCATCTTTTCATAAGTATCTACGGCATCCCTTTCAAGAAAACATTCTTCAAATATAGAATCTAAGACATGCTTAAATGAAGAAGGTAGGGCAACATAAAATCTCTTTAAGTAAATTTCAATTTGGTATTGGGGCACCTAGCTAGCTCGAATCCTTAATAGTCTATCCCAAGCATCTTTCAAAGATTCATCGAGTAAATAACGAAAAATTCCGGAATCATCTTCATCAAAATTATTAATATTCTCACTGATAACTCCGGTAGGTCTTTCCATAGCATCATTATTTATGAGTTTAGAGAGAATAGAAGGATTGTTCAAAGTACTAAAACTCGGGAGAGAACCCCCAACTTTTACTCCGACATGGCGAAAGAAAGGTGAGCGGAAAAGAGAGGGCGAATAAAACGGCAAGGGTGAAGTGGGGGAGTGGAAAACGAGAGGCAAATGGCAAATAATGTAATGCGAGGGATAAGAGTTTGTGATGGGTACTTGGCATGTCTTGACTTGTGCGTAGACTCCCCGGCAACGGCGCCAGAAATGGCTCGTTGTCAGGAGTCAAATCTTGACTTGACTTGCCGCGAATCTCCCTGGCAACGGTGCCAGAAATCCTTCTTGCTACCTCTTGAGCACTGCGTTGGTTTACCCTTGAAGAGGAAAGGGTGATGCAGTAAAGTAGCGTAAGTATTTCCCTCAGTTTTTGAGAACCAAGGTATCAATCCAGTAGGAGATCATGCTCGAGTCCCACGCACCTACACAAACAAATAAGAACCTCGCAACCAACGCAATAAAGGGGTTGTCAATCCCTTCACGGTCACTGTCGGTGGGAACGACACCTATGGGATCACAAGAATCCCTACTACGGTTGCGGGGCGCGGGGTCGTGAGAAGAGTGGATCAAACACATAGCACACGGTTCGTTTATCCAGGTTCGGGCCGCGAGGATGCGTAAAACCCTACTCATGCTTTGGTGGATTGTATATCTATGTTCCTGAGCTAGCTATGGGGCGTGAGGAGCTCCAAAAAGCCGAATCCCTCTCCTGGTCACCTCGGCCCTCCTTTTATAGGAAAAGGGGTAGGCACAGTGGCACATAGGAGGTGGAAAGGGAACAGTGATGCAAGGTTATCCCTCGCATTACATGACAAGGCGCATTTAATGCGTCTTGCCAGATGTCCTTGCTTTATCAGGGACGGGGGAGAGCCCTGTCTCGTCCGTCGCCGCTCCCTCTCGTGTTGACACGCGCCCTAGCCAGCGGCGCCTGCGGTGCCATGTAGGTAGGGAGGCAGCTGAGGTGGCGGAGTGGTAGGTCTCCACGAAGATCTGCATGCCGCCACGCAGGTGCCTGCCCAGCTGGTTGGGTCGGCAGCCGCATGCGAATGGCGGTGGAGGTTTGACTGGTGTGGGCCTGATGGTGGCCCTACGGGTGTTCTTGGCAAGGGCCTTGCCGGGGCCCCGGCAAGGGTCTTGCCGTGGTGCCTGCTGTCATCCCCGGCAAGGCTCTTGCCAGGGGCCTTGTGGTCCTCTTTGGCTGGGATCCTGCCAAGGATCATCATCTTCTAAAGGGTGTATCTGATCTTGAATGCCTTCACAAAGATCTGCATGCCACCACGGGGATGTCTCATGAATCCTTGCCCCATGGGGGCAGCGGACTCAAGGGTGACTCACCCGTAGGTGTGGGGCGAGCTTCCACGGCAAGGGTCTTGCCGTGTTTGCTAAAACCGCCTCCCGGCAAGGATCTTGCCGGGGGGGTCCGCTTCGTCCCCTTTGCTCTTTGTGGTCTTGGTCTTGGCGTCGTTCTGCTTCTCCTGAGCTTCGGCCTTACCTTGGCTCACCTTCCTTGCCTTGCTCAGTGTGGTGGTGCCCGTGGCTTAGACTGCCCGTGCATAGTTATAGGGGTACAAAAAGTGTACCCCTCTTTTTGTACACCGACAGGAGCCCCTAGGCCTAGGCCACACGTAAGCGCAATCGCGTTGTTGGGCTAGGCCCAAAAACGGTGCGCGGGCAGGCAGGGCGGTTTTTACCGCGGTAAGTCTCTTCGCGCGCTACGCTTCCCATGCTTCCGGCGCGTGGCGCGGCGTGTGTGACGTGGGCGGCATGCGTGGGGCTGAGCTCTGCATGCATGCGTCACGTCGTAGTAAAGGGGGCGGTTCGCGCCTTCCCCATAAACGGAGGGAGGCGTGGAGGCGTGGCCCATTTACTGAACGGGGTCGAGGTGTGGTCTTCAAGGCGTCCACTCCCCACGATCACGGGGTGGGGAGAGGTCGCCTCACCCATCGCCTCGGTCTTGCACGCCCGCCACGTGGCTCTCATGTGCTTGGGGTGGTGAACGGTGGAGGTGGGAAACCGGGCCGCCGCGGGCTGGGGCGGCGGGTCGATTCCAGTTCCCTGCGCCTTCCGTGTCTTGATTGGCTGAGCGGGGCGGCCGAGCCCCCACGCCGTTCCTTTATAAAGAACGGGAGGGGGGATGGCGTCCCGCATTCCTTCATCTCCTCCTTCCTTCAGCTTCTTCCCCCCCCCCTTCCATCCGTCATGGAGAGAGGGAATCCTGGTCCTTCAACGGTGGCGGCGAGGGTCGCCGCTCGACAACGCGTCCCTCCTTCTCCTGCACCCGCGGTGGCAGAGCCAGCCGCGAGGGGAAGGGGGAGGGGGCGAGGCCGTGGGCGAGGCCGAGGCGCTCGGGGAAGAGGAGGACGGGGCGGCGCGCCGGCCTCGCCTCCGCCAGCAGTTCCTCTTCCCATGAAGGGCCACGTTGGGGATGATCCTTGCGAGTTTTTCGTCAGGCTGCGCCGGCCGCCTCGCCGTCGCCTTCGTCTCCCGACCCCATTCGCGCGGGAGATGGAGCTGGATCCGCCGGAGTCGTTGTGGCTGCACATGAGGGCTGTGGGATTAGTGGCACGCGGGCCCGCGTCGACTTCCCCGCCCCTCATGTGATGTATCTCCATCAGGGATGGAAGATGTTTGCCCACATCCACCGCTTGACGGAGGGGCTCACTCTCCATTTTAAGCTGATGGAGGGTGGCCTTCTCTCTGTCAAGGTCTTCGGGTGCTTTGGGACCCGTGCAAGGTGCTGCGTGGAGAGCTCTTCTGATAGTGAAGACTCCTCCTCGGGTGAGCGTGACGAGGAGGACAGCGGCAGCGATGATGAGGGTAGTAGGCGGCAGGATGACGGGTCCGATTAGGTGTCGGGTGCCGCTCCGTGCGGCACCGGCGACCCCATCATCCGCGTCGCCGGCTCCCTGAACTTCTCGGGGTCGTCTCCTTGGGCGGCTGGCGTTGGGAGGCTGCGGAAGAGGAAGAGGGCGGGCGGCAAGGTCGTCAAGTCGGAGTACGCGGGCACCGACGCCTTAGACGCGTGCTGACGTCCTGCCGCCTCGTCTTCGAGCTCTGCTTCCGGCGCCGCCATCACCATCTAGCCCTCGGACGGCCACCGAGATGTTCTCTTGGTGTCTTCTGCCACCCGTAGCTCGCCTAGGCGCCCCTTTTGCCCTTTTCGTCTCCTTGACCTGCCTCCTGAGGAGAGGGACAAGAAAGGGATTACGGGCACCTTATCTCTTTTTAGTTTGTAAGCCTCCGGGCCTTAGCTGAATTTAAAACTTGTAATCCCATTATTCATGTTCTTCATTCCCTATGGACTGTACCTCTGTGGAATGTTTCTAATGGAAAAGGGATGTTTGTCGGGTCATTTGTTTATGGGTAGAACCCACGACAAGGAGTAAATCCTTGATATCCTTAAGATAAACATTTCCTTGCCCGGCAACAGGCCTTGCGGTCTCCCCACTTCGCTCGACCTTTCTCACACCTTTGGCGGAGGCAGGAATGAGGTGGGTTCAGGCTCCTTGTTTCATCCTCTCGCTGCCGCGACTACTACCAAACCTGGCCCCAGGAACGAGCCCTAGGGCCTAGAGTTAGGGGAGCATGGTAGTTTTTAGGAAAAAATGAGGTTTCACATACCTCAGTCCATAAGGGAATGCATGATAAGGGATGAAGAACTTATCTGAAGCTGTAGCCCCCGGCAACTCTGGTTTGCCGTGGGTGAATCTTTGCTCTTGCAGCCCCTGGCAATACTGGCTTGCCGGGGTCTAGATGTTGGTCTGTCCCTCTTCTCCTTTTTGTCTTCAAGTGATCCGGCATGGATACCTGTGAGTCCTGCGAACCAAAGAAGATGAAAGAATGGCAAAGAGACGCACACTCGACCTCTAAGCTAGGGGTTAGTTGCTGCTAAGCACTATCAACCCTAACCAAGGACGAGACTCGACCTAGCATGCATGCTATAACTTCGGGCGCCAGCGCTTCATTTATTTGTGCTCAGGATCTGCGCCTGGCTATGTACAAAGGGTTACATGCATCATCAGCAATGCTTGTACAAAAGGTGGCTTGCCGGGGGGGCGGCAAGCCGCGCCTTACGGGTAAAACTTGCGAAGATGCTCAATGTTCCAAGAGTTACTCACCGGAACGGCATCTTCGGTCTCCAGGCGGACTGCGCCGGGCCTGGTGACTCGTATTACCCGATAAGGGCCTTCCCACTTTTGCGTCAACTTGTTGGAATTCTTGGCCGATTGAACGCGCCGAAGGACAAGGTCGCCTTCCTCAAGGCTTCGGGCATGAACCTTGCGGCTATGGTAGCGGCGCAAGGCTTGCTGGTAGCGTGCTGCTATCACAGCCGCCCGAAGACTATCTTCCTCAAGGAGCATTGCGTCATCTTGCCGTAGTTGCTCTTGCTCAAGCTCATCATAAGCAAGCACTCGAGGTGACCCGTATATGAGTTCAGTGGGGAGAACTGCTTCTGCCCCGTATACCAGGGCAAAGGGTGTCTGGCCGGTGGCTCGATTTGGCGTCGTCCTGATCGACCAAAGAACCGTCGGCAACTCATCAATCTAGCGCCTTCCACTCTTGTGCAGCCTGTCAAAGGTCTTGGTCCTTAAGCCTCGCAGTACTTCAGCGTTTGCCCTCTCAGCTTGACCATTGCTTCGTCGGTGAGCAACGGAAGCGAAACAGACTTTGCTGCCGATGTCTTGGATATATTGCATGAAGGTGCGGCTTGTGAACTGTGTGCCGTTGTCGGTGATGACCCTGTTGGGTACACCAAAACGGCACACTAGTCCCTTGAAGAACTTGACGGCTGACTGAGCTGTGACCTTCCTCACTGCCTCCACCTCCGGCCACTTTGTGAACTTGTCGATTGCAACGTACAAGTACTCAAAGCCCCCGACAGCGCGGGGGAAAGGGCCCAGTATGGCGAGCCCCCAGACCGAGAAGGGCCAGGAGAGAGGAATGGTTTGAAGGGCTTGAGCTGGCTGATGAAGCTTCTTTGAATGGAACTGACACGCTTCACACCTGGTGACTAGTGTCGTCACATCCTGGAGGGCGGTGGGCCAGAAGAAACCTTGCCGAAATGCCTTGCCGGCAAGGGCCCTTGACCCGATGTGGGATCCACATATGCCTCCGTGTATCTCCGCCAACGGCTCCAGTCCTTCCTCCCGAGGGATACACTTCAATTTCACACCATTCGGCCTCTTTCTGTACAGGACGTCATCGACGAACTGGTACATGGCAGAGCGATGGGCTACTTTTTCCGCTTCTTCCTGCTCTTTAGGAAGTTCCCCTGTTTGGAGGAATCGGACGATATGCTGTGCCCACGCTGGAGCCTGGGGCTCGATGGCGAGGACTAAAGGCATTTCCTACGCTATAGGAGTGGCTGTCTCGACGGCAAGAGCTTGACGCTCCGCCGGAGCTAGCCATCCCGCGGCGGGCTCAGTGTCCCTGGCAACATCCTTGCCGGCGGCTTCGGGGAGCTCGGCGGGAAAGTACTTGCCGGGTCCTAATTTCCTCCTCTTGTTCTGCTCTGTTGATGGATCAATGGATGGCTGAGTTAGCTGGAGCACAAAGGTACCTAGTTCCACAGGTAGCTTGAGGGCAGCGCGTTTTGACAGGTAATCGGCGATATCATTCTCCGCTCGGGGAACGTATTCAGCCTGTATACCGTCGAAACGCTCTTCCAGCTTTCTCACTTCATCGACGTAGGCCTTCATCAACGGGCTCTGGTAGTCCTTGTTGACTTGCTTGACGACGAGCTGCGAGTCGCCCCTGACGATGAGCTTCTTGATTCCGAGGTCCGCCGCGATCCTAAGACCGGCAAGCAGCCCTTCGTACTCCGCCGTATTGTTTGTTGACACCTCCTTGGGGAAGTGCATCTGGATCATGTACTTGAGGTGCTCTCCGGTGGGCGCGACAAGCAGTACGCCAGCCCCGGCGCCGTGTAAGGAGAAAGCACCATCAAAGTACATGATCCAACCGCAACTTGCCTCCTTGCCGGGGAGAGCAGTCTCTTGGGCTTCTTCGTCAGGTGTTACGGTCCATTCTGCAATGAACTCCGCCAGGACTCGGCTCTGAATCGTCGAAGTACTTTCAAACTTGAGGCCAAAGCTGGACAGCTCCAGTGCCCATTCCACAATTCTTCCTGCTGCATCTGGATTGTGCAATATCCATTACAGAGGGAGGCGAGTGACGATAGTGATCTCGTGTGCCTGGAAGTAGTGACGCGGCTTCCTCGAGGCCATAAGAAGGCCGAAGAGCAGTTTCTGCATGCCGGAGTACCTTGATCTGCTCCCTGCAGGAGGGAACTAACAAAGTAGACCGGGTGCTGCATCATTTTCTTCTTCGGCGGCACTTCAACTGGCCGTGTCATCTCTGCATTGGTGGTGTCGAGCTCTGTCGCTGCCATTACCTCGTTGTCAACCTCTCTCTGCGCCACTAGTGCGGCACTGACCACCTGGTTCGTTGCCGCCAGGTATAGCAGCAATGGCTCCTGTGGCCTAGGCGCAACTAGTATCGGCGCGGAGGAGAGGTACTTCTTCAAATCTTGCAATGCTGCTTCGGCTTCTGGCATCCACTCCATCGGGCCCGCCTTTTTCAGGATCTTGAAAAATGGAAGGGCGCGCTCGGCAGACTTGGAAATGAATCTGCCCATGGCGGCGACGCAACCAGCAAGCCGACGCACATCCTTGATTCGCTTGGGTGCTTCAATCTGCTCTATAGCTTTGATCTTGTCCGGATTGGCCTCTATACCACGCTGTGACACAAAGAACCCGAGAAGCTTGCCGCACGGGACGCCAAAGACGCACTTCTCAGGGTTCAGCTTTAGATTGATCTTGCGCAGGTTTGCAAATGTTTCTTGCAAATCCGGTATGAGGGTTGCCCTGTTCTTGGTTTTGACCACTATGTCATCCATATAAGCTTCCATATTTCTATGGAGCTGGGGTTCAAAACCAATCTAGACCGCCCTCGCAAATGTCGAACCAGCACTCTTCAGCCCGAAAGGCATCCGTATGAAACAATACGTACCACATGGGGTGATGAATGTTGTTTTCTCTTCGTCTTCTCTTGTCATGAAGACCTGGTGGTAGCCGGAGTAGGCATCGAGGAATGACAACAGATCACACCCAGCTGTGGAGTCAACAATCTGGTCGATGCGCGGCAACGGGAAGGGGTCCTTAGGACAAGCCTTATTGATATCTGTGTAATCAATACATAGCCTCCACTTCCCATTAGCCTTGCGCACTACGACCGGATTGGCCAACCACGTTGGATGGAGCACTCCTCTTACCAAACCCGCTGCTTCCAGTTTCCGGATCTCCTCTGTGATGAACTCTTGTCGTTCCAAAGCTTGCTTTCTGACCTTCTGCTTGATGGGCCGCGCATGAGGACACACAGCAAGGTGGTGCTCAATCACCTCCCTGGGAACGCCAGGGATGTCGGAAGCTTGCCATGCAAACACATCGACATTTGCCCATAGGAAGGTGACGAGCGCGTCTTCCTATTTGTCATCAAGGGTGGAGCTTATGGTGAAAGCCCCTCCCGTGCCGTCCTCATTGACAGAAACCTTCTTGGTTCCCGGCGGTATGGCCCTGGGCTTCTTGTTTCAGCCGGTGGAGCTCTCTAGCACGTCCTCGACGGGAGCGCTACACTCCGAAGAGGTGCGCTTGCCGGAGTGGGTGTCCGGGGTCTCACCGGTCTTCTTCTTCTTCTTCCCTCCCGGGGTCCCAGCGGCAGGAGCAAGTGCCCTAGTGGCGTCAGCTGCTGCAACTGCTTGCTGGTATAGTTGGGTAGCGCAAATTAGCGCATCTTTCTTATCGGAGGGGATGGTGATGATCGTCACAGGTCCTGGCATCTTCAGGGTGTTGTAGGCATAGTGTGACGCCACCATGAACTTGGCCAGCGCTGGGCGGCCAAGGATCCCGTTGTAGGGCAAGGGGATCTTGGCAACATCAAACACGATCCTCTCCGTCCTGTAGTTTAGATCGCTTCCAAAAGTCACGGGCAGCGTGACCTTTCCCTTAGGTTGGCTTCTTCCCGGGTTGACCCCCTGAAACGTGCCTGTCTCTTCGAGGTCTCCATCAGGAATCTGCAGTTTCTCGATCACGGTAGGCGAGATCAAGTTCAGACCGGCCCCGCCATCGACTAGCATCTTTGTCACCTTGAGGTTGCGTATTGTTGGTGAAACCAACAATGGAAAGCACCCTTCTCCCTGTCCCGCCTCTCATATTCAGCCCTCTGCTTCTCAGCGAGGAGCTCAACCTGTCGGCAGTCTTGGAGAGCATGGCCTTTGGTGCGATGGATCTTGCAGTATCGCTTGTCGGAGTTTCCTAGATTCTCGCACTACTAGGAAAAGGCCTACTAATGGCGCACCTAATTTGGCCATTAATGGCGCATTAGTGGTGCGCCATTAGTGCCACGCCATTAGTATATTTTACTAATGGCGCACCACAGGTGCGCCATTAGTATCTGGTATACTAATGGCGCACCTCAGATGCGCCATTAGTATATACAACAGTGCGCCATTAGTATGCCTCCCAGGGGGCCATGTATACCCAGGTGCTTTGGCATACTAATGGTGCACAACAACAAGATGCGCCATTAGTATCTTCGGCATACTAATGGCGCACTGTTTAATGATGCGCCATTAGTATCCTTTGGCATACTAATGGCGCACTGTGATGTGATGCGCCATTAGTATGAATATTAGGTTTTTTATTTTTTATTTTTCTGTTTTTTGCACAGGTTACAAAATGTATAATTGGACAAAATATAGACAGCACACATCAACAACAGATTCATCGAATACAATAGAAGATTAGTCTCTGAATACAATTCATCATATTAGTCTCCGAATACAATTCATCATATTAGTCTCCGAATTGAAAAGACCGAACAAAGATAGAAAATTATATTACAAGTCTCGAGACCGCGAGTAGCGAGTTTGTCTTCACATTACAAGTCGATATCGATCATCTAAACTACCATCACATAGAAGAGAGTTGCGGTCATCACGATGAAACTCGTCTTCATACGGTTCCTCCAGCGCTCCCTCCCCTCTCCCGCTAGATAGCGGGCGTATCTAGATTCGGCCTCGGCCCTAGTGGTGTACCCTTTGTAATTGTTACCGCTGAATCGGTGAACCTGTCTCCGACACTCCTCCCAGTCGTCGTAGACTCCGGGAACCTTACCCTTGTACACGACATACGACGGCATCGCTATGCAGTAGCCAAATGAAACATTAGTACCAATTCACAGACAATACATAAGCAATATATAAGTATGCAACAGAACAATCGGAAGAGAAAAGCAAGACATTAATAGCATCGATTACATCTAAGTTGAACGACTCTCAAAACCAAAGAGACATACTACAAGTTCATTAAAGTTTAATTACAACATGAGCCAATCGATGTTTCAGAACTAGACACAGCATCACTGCTTTCGACTCGACTCAAGGGACCGGAGCGTGGATGAAGCCGCCGTCTATCGTGGGAGTCATGAAATAACGGTCGTTGTCAGCCTGCATTTGTAGCATTGTGTCGATGTCACTGTTGGACAGTTGATTTCTGAGGTAGAACTGCCCCGAGGTACGAAGGACATCTTGATAGATGATTTCCGCAAACTCCGACTGGATGCGAAAGAATTCTTGTCTAATGTCCGCGTCCTGGATTGTCGACACGCTCGCGGCCCAATCTTTGAGTTTACTCGGTAGCAGAAGTTGATGATGGTCCCGTACGATCGCCCGCATGTGATGGATGGCGTAGTAGGCACCCTTCTGACTGCCAGGTGGCTGCTTGACGCAGCAGATCGTCGTATTGTGGGAGAACACGTGCTTGCCGTACTTACGAATAGGCCTGGTGAAGGTGCCTCCAGATTTGACGTAGCTGGGGAGAACATCATCAAGAACCTTCTTGACATTTGTGTAGTCTACGTTCGACTGACAGTCTGGGTCGAAATACGTGGCCATGGAATATTTGGGGCTTAGGAGGATGAGCGTGCAATGTGTGTCACTGTAGAAAACACGAAATGTTAAAAGAAAAACGATCGAAATCTAAGAATTCATATGTTACGGGGCGGTTGAGGGGAGGACTTACTCGGGAAAGTAAGGCACGAGGAAGTTATCCTTATCTTGGTTTGCCAGAATGACGCCTTCGAGGTAAGAAGTCGCGACTTGCCGGTCCCCAGCGCTGCCCAAGATCTTGGCACACATGTAGAAGGGGTCGACTATCACGATGTCCGGGGTCTTGTCGCGAATGATCCGCATCTCCATACTCAGCGAAAATAGCCGAACGAAGGTGTAGTGTAGCGGATGAAGGTTCAACATAGCGTGGATGTCATCAAACCGCAGGACGATCGTACCCCCGATGGAGTTATCCACAAAGCCCTTGCCCTCTGGCACCTTGGCCGCGAAAACCGGGTATGCCACATCCTTCTCTCCGAGATGCCGCTTCTCCAAAGAAAGAACACTGTCATGCAGACTCCGCATAGCACCGGTTGCAGCATCGAGCATATTTCTCGGTAGCATCGGCCTACCCGCCACATGCACCCTCCTCGAGATATCCTCAGGTGAAGGTGGCCCGTCCTGAGCACGGATCGTACTCGGTGCCAGCTGGCCCGCACCCTTGTTAGTCTTTCTTTTGCCTGCCTTCTTCTTCTCCTGTAATGGGACCGAGTTCTGCTCATAGACCGCCTTCTTGAGTGTGTTGGGGCTGATAATATTTCGCACCTCGCCTATCTGAGGCTAGGTGAAGTCGGCAGCTGGAGGCGTCTCGTGAGAGCTGAACGGCAGACGACGCCTGTTGCAACTTGGCTTCTCCGCGGTACCAGCTAGATCACGCATGTCTTTTGTTGGGTTGGGTTCTTGAGAAGGAGGCCCCATGAAGTCGCCACCGTACCCATGATCGGCAAAGTACTGATCAACGTTGGCAAATGTATCATCGTCGTCGTCGTTCTGATCCTGTGCCGTATGCATGTTTGGATCCAGTGGCATAGGGATGTCCGGCACCGTTGCGGCAGTCTTGCCATGGGGCCGACTTGGCGCCGGCACGACTGGCGGTGTTGTCTTTGGGGTGGTGTCCCCCGCCCCCAAACGAATCTAGCTCTTCGGCCAAAGCAGGGGCCAGCTCAGGCAGGCGCTGAGGGTCATCACGTCATCATCATCGGCCCCGACGGGTCGAATCGGAGGTAACAACTCGTCGCAGCCTGGCAGCACCCGAACCAGTTGAACCCTAAACAAGTTGGGTGGCATCTGGGTACCGTGGAACAAGGGGTTGCCCGGTTGAACGATTTTGCCCTTGGCGACATTGGCCAACTCATTGTTCACGAAGTGCAGGAGAGTGCACGGAACGTCGGCGGCGCCCTGCGAAAACATGTAGGGCGTCAGGGATGCCCAGTCAAAGGCAAGGAGATGAAGTCCTCGGCCGAGAGAGGCTTAATTAGTTATCGTGATGATGGCGTCGAGCTCGGCTAATGTCGAGGCACCGCCAACGGCGGGCGTGCAGTTGACGGAGGGGCCGCTTGCTGCAGAGGTGCCGGCCGGCGTACACCCGGGTGCATTAAGCTCCCGTGCCGGCGTCGGAGACACCAATGGCCTCGCCATCGCGTTCTGCGAGTTGCTGGCTGTGAAGCTAGGAATCGGGGGCGGCCCCTGTTGGCCGCCCGCAATCCACGCACTAATCCCCTGGATCAAGGTAGGCACAATGGCGGTGATCGTCGCTCCGAGTTGTTGTTGCACTTGCTCTTGGACAATCTCCGGAATCCACGCCACCTGTGCACTGAGTTCTTGAACCTCGCGCGCCTGGCTTTCCGAGCTGGTCTTTTTCTCCTTTCGCCCACCAGTGTTATAGTATGACGACCATTTTGTCGACAAGCCTTTGCCGGCCACACGACCAGCTGACATCGGCTTACTGAGCTTATCCTTGTTCTTCATTACACGCCCTATTTAGAGTGGTGTCCCAAGGGTTGCTCTTAGTTGACCCCGCGCTACTGCTTTCAGTCGCCTGCGGAAGCAATGTGAACCATTTAGAAATTTGGCTTCATTAATTAGAATGCAACCATATGGAGCTAATTACGCGGGGGTGTATTCCTTACCAGAACAAGCTCAAGCGCCCTGGTCTTCGGATCCGTGGTAAGCTCCTTTGTTTTCGGGTCCTTCTTGTACCGGGCCCTGACAAAGTTTCTGGTCTGCTTTTCACCGTATTTATTGAAGAGGGGCGGTAGGCCTTGCTCGGCACGGTCCGCCTCCTCCTTGTCCCATATAGGCTCCGCCACTCTGTAATCGCCGGGACCGAGTGTGTGTTCCCCTATGTTCAGCTCCCGCATTTCTTTCCCCCACTTACTTGATTCGGAGTTTGCGGTGCTCGAGCAATTGATCTTGAAGTCGTTGTAGTCATCTTCGGTGATCGAAGGATTTTTCTCCTTGATCTTCTCATAACTCTCACCTTTCTCGATCATTCTCTTCACATTGCTTTTCCAAGTAGACAGGGCCTTGCTCATCTTCGTGAGGGCAGCATTGTTCACTTTATTCCCTTTGAGGCTTGTGTTTTCAAATTCAGCGGGGAACTTGTATCGTTCGTGCAGCTTCGTGAAGAGGAGGTTGCGCAAATTCCCTCGGTCAGGATGCCTCAGGTTCTCGGTGTTGATCGAGACGGTGCTCCGGAGAATGCACCCAAGCTGAAGCGAGTACCCCTTGACTATTCGTTCGGGCGCCGTTGGATTCCCGTCGGAGTCCACTTCAGTAACTTCCTCCTTGAGGGTGCGGAGCACGGTCG